>NC_142444.1:117338484-117641515 GCF_059453495.1 Arachis ipaensis | reverse complement strand
CAGATTGTGTGGAAGCATTTAATCTTGTTACTCAAGATGGTTTTGGGTTTATTGATCCACTGGTGCTCAAAATAAGAGATATCATGCATTGGAATTGGCGGGTTGACTTTCGTTTGATTATGAGAGATGCAAACATGGTGGCAGATACTATGGCAAAGATGGCGATGAAGTTACAACTTTCGCATGTGGAGCTTCTTTCACCTTGGGAGGAGTTTAAGAGTAGTCTTAAACGGGACTGTCCCTCTATTTAGGCAGTTCCTTGTTTTATTTGTTTTATTTTTCTTTATTTAATTTATTTCAGTCACCAAAAAATTAAGTCTTCTGGAAGAACAATCTGGTGAACTTGAGACACATATACAAAATCTGAAAAGTAATAGACCTTTAGCAAAGGATTTTTATAAGAAATTGACATATGAAAAGATGATACATACACATAAATACACATCGACTATGAATAAACATGTAAAGATAATAGATGCTGAACAACTTTTCTTATGTTTTTACTGTGTAAAGTTCGTATTTCTTTTCTTGTTTTAGAGGATGTCTTATCCTCTCCCTTGTTGTACTTTCCTCTTTTTTCATTTAAAAACTTTTCCCCTATCAACAAGAAGAAAATATGCATTCTCTGCATATATTTTTAAAGGTGGGAATTGATGTAAGAAAATGGGGAGACTTACATTGGAAATAGTTTTCTGCCATATTAAAGAGTGGTATTTGTGCCGCAATACAGATAATTGGAAAAAATATAAGGCAGCTAAGAAAGAAATAAAAGTGGCTGTAAGCGAAGCAAGAACAAGAGTATATGAGGGTCTTTACCAGCCCTTAGACACGAAAGAAGGAGAAAAAGGTATATATTGAATCGCAAAGAGCCGTGAAAGAAGAATGAAAGACTTGGATCAGGTTAAGTGCATAAAGGATAAAGACATGGAGGTGTTAGCTCAAGAGGAGAAGATTAATGAAAGGTGGAAAAGCTACTTCTACGAGTTATTTAATGAAGAACAGAAGACTATTTCGAGTCTTGGTCGGTTATGCACGAGGGAAGAAGATCAAAACTTCGACTACTATCGAAGGATTCGAGACTTTGAAGTAAAAGAGGCTCTAAAGGCGATGAAAAATGGCAGGACAATAGGACCCGATAATATCCCGATTGAAGTTTGGAAGGGTCTTGGAGAGAAAGGCATTTGTTGGTTAACCAAGCTTTTTAATGAGATTTTAAGGTCTAAGAAGATGCCAGATGAGTGGAGAAAGAGCACCTTGGTACTTATCTACAAGAATAAAGGGGATATACAAAATTGAAGAAACTACAGAGGGATCAAGCTCATGAGTCATACCATGAAGTTATGGAAAAGGGTGATAGAACGGAGGCTGAGACAAAAGACACAAGTAACAGAGAACCAATTTGGTTTTATGCTAGGCAGATCTACCACTGAAGCGATATACCCAATGTTCTGAAAATCGAACCGGACTGACCGGTTCAACCGGATTAACCGGAAATCGGTCACTTAATAACCAGTTCGGTTCAAGCATGAAACCTGTTCCGAGGGTTACCTAAAATTGTAGGTCGATCTCGGATGAGATCTTTTGTACTGGTCGGAGATGACGTGTCCGGTTGGCTGGTTGTGGCCGGAGCTGTTGTGTCTGACTTGTTAGACTGGCTGCACCTCTGATCCTTGGTCACCGGAGGGGGGGGGGTACCTGCAAGAGACTCCGATGCTTAAGTTAGCATGCGTATTAAACAGATTTTTTAGTAGAATCAGAGTATGAGTTATACCTGGGTGCTCCAGTGTATTTATAATGGTGTGGGCTGACCTTTCTGATAAAATAAGTTAGTTATCTTATCTTATTTTGAGTGAAGTCAGCTTATCTTCAAGAGAACCACCTTTATCTCTATAGGCTTGAATTACTGGTGCACGAAATTATGATCTCTGGTAATGGCTCCAAAAACTTGGTGCTCTAATCTCAATTCATAATTTGTCACAACTTCGATACAACTAACCAGCAAGTGCACTGGGTCGTCCAAGTAATAAACCTTACGCGAGTAAGGGTCGATCCCACGGAGATTGTTGGTATGAAGCAAGCTATGGTTACCTTGTAAATCTCAGTCAGGCGGATAATAATTGATTATGGAGTTTTCGAAAATAATACTAATTAAACAGAAAATAGGGATAGAAACACTTATGTAATTCATTGGTGAGAGTTTCAGATAAGCGTGTAGAGATGCTTTCGTTCCTCTGAATCTCTGCTTTCCCACTGTCTTCATCCAATCAGTCTTACTCCTTTCCATGGCTGGCTTTATGCAAGGGCATCACCGTTGTCGATGGTTACATCCCCTCCTCTTGTGAAAATGGTCCAAATGCTCTGTCACAGCACGGCTAATCATCTGAGGTTCCCGATCATGCTGGAATAGGATTCACCCTCCTTTTGCATCTGTCACTACGCCTAGCAATCACGAGTTTGAAGCTCGTCACAGTCATTCAATCCCAGAATCCTACTCGGAATACCACAGACAAGGTTTAGACTTTCCGGATTCTCATGAATGTCGCCATCAATCTAGCTTACACCACGAAGATTCTGATTAAGAGATCCAAGAGATACTCATTCAATCTAAAGTAGAACGGAAGTGGTTGTCAGGCACGCGTTCATAGGAAATGATGATGATTGTCACGTTCATCACATTCAGGTTGAAGTGCAAATGAATATCTTAGAAGCGGAATAAGTTGAATTGAATAGAAAAACAGTAGTACTTTGCATTAATCTTTGAGGAACATCAGAGCTCCACACCTTAATCTATGGAGTGTAGAAACTCTACCGTTGAAAATACATAAGTGAAAGGTTCAGGCATGGCCGAGAGGCCAGCCCCCAAACGTGATCAATAGGATCAAAATATAATCCAAAGATGATTCGAAGATCATAAGATGTCTAATACAATAGTAAGAAGTCCTATTTATAATAAACTAGCTACTAGGGTTTACAGAAGTAAGTAATTGATGCATAAATCCACTTCCGGGGCCCACTTGGTGTGTGCTTGGGCTGAGCTTGAATGTTCCACGTGCAGAGGCTCTTTCTGGAGTTGAACGCCAGGTTGTAACGTATTTCTGGCGTTCAACTCTGGTTTGTGACTTGTTTCTGGCGTTTAACTCCAGACAGCAGCGTAGAACTGGCGTTCAACGCCCTTTTACATCGTCTAAACTCGTTCAAAGTATGGACTATTATACATTGCTGGAAAGCCCTGGATGTCTACTTTCCAACGCAATTGGAAGCGCGCCAATTTGAGTTTTGTAGCTCCAGAAAATTCACTTTGAGTGCAGGGAGGTCACAATCCAACAGCATCAGCAGTCCTTCTTCAACATCTGAATCTGATTTTTGCTCAAGTCCCTCAATTTCAGCCAAAAAATACCTGAAATCACAGAAAAACACACAAACTCATAGTAAAGTCCAGAAATGTGAATTTAACATAAAAACTAATGAAAACATCCCTAAAAGTAACCAGATTCTACTAAAAACATACTAAAAACAGTGCCAAAAAGCGTATAAATTATCCGCTCATCACAACACCAAACTTAAATTGTTGCTTGTCCCCAAGCAACTGAAAATCAAATAGGATAAAAAGAAGAGAATATATTATAAATTCCAAACTATCAATGAAATATAGCTCCAATTAAATGAGCGGGACTTATAGCTTTTTGCCTCTTGGATAGTTTTGGCATCTCACTTTATCCATTGAGGTTCAGAATGATTGGCATCTATAGGAACTCAGAGTTCAGATAGTGTTATTGATTCTCCTAGTTCAGTATGATGATTCTTGAACACAGCTACTTTATGAGTCTTGGCCGTGGCCCTAAGCACTTTGTTTTCCAGTATTACCACCGGATACATAAATGCCACAGACACATAATTGGGTGAACCTTTTCAGATTGTGACTCAGCTTTGCTAAAGTCCCCAATTAGAGGTGTTCAGGGTTCTTAAGCACACTCTTCTTTTGCTTTGGACTTTGACTTTAACCGCTCAGTCTCAAGCTTTCACTTGACACCTTCACGCCACAAGCACATGGTTAGGGACAGCTTGGTTTAGCCGCTTAGGCCAGGATTTTATTCCTTTAGGCCCTCCTATCCACTGATGCTCAAAGCCTTGGGATCCTTTTTATTTGCCCTTGCCTTTTGGTTTTAAGGGTTATTGGCTTTTTGCTCTTGCCTCTTGGTTTTAAGAGCTTTTGGCTTTTTCTGCTTGCTTTTTTTCTTTTTCTTTCTTTTTTTTTCGCCTATTTTTTTTCTGCAAGCTTTGTTCTTTGCTGCTTTTTCTTGCTTCAAGAATCATTTTTATGATTTTTCAGATTATCAAATAACATATCTCCTTGTCATCATTCTTTCAAGAGCCAACATATTTAAAATTCTTAAACAACAACTTCAAAAGACATATGCACTGTTCAAGCATTCATTCAGAAAACAAGAAGCATTGTCACCACATCAATATAATTAAACTAAGTTCAAGGATAAATTCGAAACTCATGTACTTCTTGTTCTTTTGAATTAAAACAGTTTTCATTTAAGAGAGGTGATGGATTCATAGGACATTCATAACTTTAAGACAAAGTTACTAAATACTAATGATCATGTAATGAAGACACAAACATGGATAAGCACGTAACATAGAGAAAACGAAAAATAGAGAATGTAAGAACAAGGAATGAGTCCACCTTAGTGATGGTGGCGTTTCCTTCTTGAGGAACCAATGATGTCCTTGAGCTCTTCTATGTCTCTTCCATGTCTTTGTTGCTCCTCCCTCATTGCTTTTTGATCTTCTCTGATTTCATGAAGGATGATGGAGTGCTCTTGATGTTCCACCCTTAGTTGTCCCATGTTGGAACTTAATTCTCCTATGGAGGTGTTGATTTGCTCCCAATAGTTTTGTGGAGGAAAATGCATTTGAGGCATCTCTGGGATCTCATGGTGATGAGCTTCCTGCGCCTCTTGAGCTCCATGAATGGGCTCTCTTGCTTGCTCCATCTTTTTCTTAGTGATGGGCTTCTCTTCCTCAATGTGAATGTCTCCTTCTATGAAAGCTCCAGCTGAGTAACATAGATGGCAAATAAGATGAGGAAAAGCTAGCCTTGCCCCAGGGGAGGGCTTTTCGGCTATTTTGTAGAGTTCAAGGGAGATGACTTCATGAACTTCTACTTCCTCTCCAATCATGATGCTATGGATCATGATGGCCCGATCCACAGTAACTTCAGATCGGTTGCTAGTGGGGATGATGGAGCGTTGGATGAACTCCAACCATCCTCTAGCCACAGGCTTGAGGTCCAATCTTCTTAGTTGAACCGGCTTGCCTTTGGAGTCAATCTTCCATTGAGCTCCTTCCATACATATGTCCATGAGGACTTGGTCCAACCTTTGATTAAAGTTGACCCTTCTAGTGTAGGGACGCTCATCTCCTTGCATCATAGGCAAGTTAAGCGCCAACCTCACATTCTCCGGACTAAAATCTAAGTATTTCCCCCGAACCATTGTAACATAATTCTTTGGATTCGAGTTCTTACTTTGATCATGGTTCCTAGTGATCCATGCATTGGCATAGAACTCTTGAACCATTAGGATGCCGACTTGTTGAATTGGGTTTGTTAGAACTTCCCAACCTCTTCTTTGGATTTCATGTCGGATCTCCGGATACTCATTTCTCTTGAGTTTGAAAGGGACCTCGGGGATCACCTTCTTCTTGGCCACAACATCATAGAAGTGGTCTTGATGGGCTTTGGAGATGAATCTTTCCATCTCCCATGACTCGGAGGTGGAAGCTTTTGTCTTCCCTTTCCCTTTTCTAGAGGATTCTCCGGTCTTAGGTGCCATCAATGGTAATGGAAAAACAAAAAGCTTATGCTTTTACCACACCAAACTTAGAATTTTGCTCGCCCTCGAGTAAGAGAAGAAAGAATAGATGAAGAAGAAGAAGAAAATATGGAGAGGAGGGGGGTGTGTTTCGGCCAAGAAGAGAAAGGAGGGTTGTGTTGTGAGAAAATGAGGAAGAATGGAGGGGTATATATAGGGAAGGGAGGGGGGTAAATTCGGCCATTTAGGGTGGGTTTGGGTGGGAAATTGATTTTGAATTTTGAAGGTAGGTGGAGTTTATGAGGTAGGTTTATGGGGAAGAGTGGATGGATGTGAGTGGTGAAGAGGTGATGGGGAAGAGAGATTGAGGTGATTGGTGAAGGGTTTTGGGGGAGAGTGTTTATGGGATTATGTGAAAGAGGGGTGAGAATAAGTAAGTGGAGGTAGGTGGGGATCTTGTGGGGTCCACAGATCCTGAGGTGATCCTGTGGGGTCCACAGATCCTGAGGTATTCAAGGATTTACATCCTTGCACCCAATTAGGCATGCAAAATGCCCTTGCACACAATTCTGGGCGTTCAGCGCCAGATTGGTGCTTGTTTTGGGCGTTGAACGCCCATTTGTTGCCCATTTCTGGCGTTGAACGCCAGAACCATGCTTGTTCTGGGCGTTCAGCGCCAGCTCTTCTCCAGGGTGCATTTCTGGCGTTTAAACGCCCAGATGCTGCCCATTTCTGGCGTTCAGCGCCAGAACCATGCTCTGTTCTGGCGTTGAACACCCAAAACATGCTTCTTACTGGCGTTTAAACGCCAGTAAGGTCTTCCTCCAGGGTGTGATTTTTCTTCTGCTGTTTTTGATTCCGTTTTCAATTTTTATATTTATTTTGTGACTCCACATGATCATGAACCTAATAAAACATGAAAAACAATGAAAATTAGATAAATAAACATTGGGTTGCCTCCCAACAAGCGCTTCTTTAATGTCAATAGCTTGACAGTGGGCTCTCATGGAGCCTCACAGATGTGCAAAGCTTTGTTGAGACCTCCCAACACCAAACTTAGAGTTTGGATATGGGGGTTTGACACCAAACTTAGAGTTTGGTTGTGGCCTCCCAACACCAAACTTAGAGTTTGACTGTGGGGGCTTTGTTTGACTCTGCTTTGAGAGAAGCTCTTTATGCTTCCTCTCCATGGATGCAGAGAGAGATCCTTGAGTTGTAAACATAAGGTTGTCCTCATTTAGTTGAAGGATCAATTCTCCTCTGTCCACATCAATCACAGCTCTTGCTGTGGCTAGGAAGGGTCTTCCAAGGATGATGAATTCATCCTCATCCTTCCCAGTATCTAGGACTATGAAATCAGTAGGGATGTAAAGGCCTTCAACCTTTACTAACACGTCCTCTACTTGTCCATAAGCCTATTTTCTTGAATTGTCTGCCATCTCTAATGAAATTTTAGTGGCTTGCACCCCATAGATTCCCAGTTTCTCTATTACAGAGAGGGGCATGAAGTTTATTCCTGAACCAAGGTCACACAGAGCCTTAAAGATCATGGTGCCTATGGTACAAGGTATTAAGAACTTTCCAGGATCCTGTTTCTTCTGAGGCAATGTCAGTTGATCCAGATCACTTAGTTCATTGGTGAACAAGGGAGGTTCATCTTCCCAAGTTTCAATGCCAAATAATTTGGCATTCAGCTTCATGATTGCACCAAGAAACTTGGCAGTTTACTCTTCAGTAACATCCTCATTCTCTTCAGAAGAGGAATACTCATCAGAGCTCATGAATGGCATAAGGAGGTTCAATGGAATCTCTATGGTCTCTAGATAAGTCTCAGATTCCTTTGGTTCCTTAGAGGGAAACTCCTTATTGATCACTGGACGTCCCAGGAGGTCTTCCTTTTTGGGATTCACGTCCTCTCCTTCCTTTACAGGTTCGGCCATGGTGGTTATGTCAATGGCCTTGCACTCTCCTTTTGGATTTTCTTCTATATTGCTTGGGAGAGTACTAGGAGGGATTTCAGTGATCCTTTTACTCAGCTGGCCCACTTGTGCTTCCAAATTTCTAATGGAAGACCTTGTTTCATTCTTGAAACTTACAGTGGCCTTGGACAGATCAGAGACTAAGTTTGCTAAATTAGAGGTATTTTGTCCAGAGTTCTCTGTCTGTTGCTGAGTGGATGATGGAAAAGGTTTACTACTGTTAAACCTGTATCTTCCACCATTATTAAAGCCTTGTTGAGGCTTTTGTTGATCCTTCCATGAGAGATTTGGGTGATTTCTCCATGATGGATTATAGGTGTTTTCATAAGGTTCACCTAAGTAATTCACCTCTGCTATTGCAGGGTTTTCAGGATCATAAGCTTCTTCTTCAGAAGATGCCTCTTGAGTACTGTTGGATGCAGCTTGCATTCCATTCAGACTCTGAGAAATCATATTGACTTGCTGAGTCAATATTTTGTTCTGAGCCAGTATGGCATTCAGAGTATCAATTTCAAGAACTCCTTTCTTCATAGGCGTTCCATTACTCACAGGATTCCTCTCAGAAGTGTACATGAACTGGTTATTAGCAACCATGTCAATGAGTTCTTGAGCTTCTGCAGGCGTTTTCTTTAGGTGAATGGATCCACCCGTAGAAGTATCCAATGATATCTTTGATAGCTCAGATAAACCATCATAGAATATATCCAGGATGGTCCATTTTGAAAGCATGTCAGAAGGACACTTTTTGGTCAGCTGCTTGTATCTTTCCCAAGCTTCATAGAGGGATTCACCTTCTTTCTGTCTGAAGGTTTGAACATCCACTCTAAGCTTGCTCAGATTTTGAGGAGGAAAGAACTTGGCTAAGAAAGCCGTGACCAGCTTATCCCAAGAGGTCAGGCTATCTCTGGGTTGAGAGTCCAACCACACTCTAGCTCTGTCTCTTACAGCAAAAGGGAAAAGTATGAGCCTGTAGACTTCAGGATCTACTCTATTAGTCTTAACAGTATCACATATCTACAAGAATTCAGTTAAAAACTGAAAAGGATCTTCAGATGGAAGTCCATGAAATTTGCAGTTCTGCTGCATCAGAGAAACTAGCTGAGGTTTCAGCTCAAAGTTGTTTGCTCCAATGGCAGGAATGGAGATGCTTCTTCCATGTAAATTGGAATTAGGTGCAGTAAAGTCACCAAGCATCCTCCTTGCATTATTATTATTTTCGTCTGCCATCTCTTCTTCTTGTTCGAAAATTTCTAAAAGGTTATCTCTGGATTGTTGTAATTTAGCTTCTCTTAGTTTCCTCTTCAGAGTCCTTTCAGGTTCTGGATCTGCTTCAACAAGAATATTCTTGTCCTTGCTCCTGCTCAAATGACAAAGAAGAGGGCACAGAAAAATAATAATAATAATAATAATAATAATAGGGATCCTTTATACCACAGTATAGAAGTCCTTGTGTGAGTGGAAGAAAGGAAGGGGACAAAGAATGTAATGTAAAGAAAGAAACACAAGGGTGAGGAGAGCAGAGATGTGAGGTGAGGAGATGTTAATAGATGAATAAATAAATAGAATAAGATGAGAGAGGGAAAATTTCGAAAATAATTTTTGAAAAAGAGTTAGTGATTTTCGAAAATAGTTTTTGAAAAAGGTTAGTAATTTTCGAAAATAAAAAAAATCAAAAATTAAAATAATTAGTTAATTAAAAAAAATTTTTGAAAAAGAGGGAAGATATTTTCGAAAATTAGAGAGAGAGAGTTAGTTAGGTAGTTTTGAAAAAGATAAGAAACAAACAAAAAGTTAGTTAGTTAGTTGAAACAAATTTGAAAATCAATTTTTGAAAAGATAAGAAGATAGGAAGTTAGAAAATATATTTTAAAATCAAATTTTTGAAAAAGATATGATTTTGAAAAAGATAAGATAAGAAGATATTTTTGAAAATATATGATTGAAATTAGTTTTGAAAAAGATTTGATTTTAAAAATCACAATTAATGACTTGATTCATAAGAAATCACAAGATATGATTCTAGAACTTAAAGTTTGAATCTTTCTTAACAAGCAAGTAACAAACTTGAAATTTTTGAATCAAAACATTAATTGTTATTGTTATTTTCGAAAATTTGATATAAAAATAAGAAAAAGATTTTTGAAAAATATTTTAAAAATTTTCGAAAATAACTAAGAAAAATGAAAAAGATTTGATTTTTGAAAAAGATTTTGAAAAAGATAAGATTTTTAAATTGAAAATTTGATTTGACTCATGAGAAACAACTAGATTTTTTTAAAAATTTTTGAAAAAGTCAAATCTAATTTTCGAAATTTTAAGAGAGAAAAAGGGAAAGATATTTTTTTGATTTTTGAAATTTTAATGATGAGAGGGAAAAACATGAAAAAGACTCAATGCATGAAAATTTTTAGATCAAAACAAATGGATGCATGCAAGAATGCTATGAATGTCAAGATGAACACCAAGAACACTTTGAAGATCAAGATGAACATCAAGAACTTATTTTTGAAAATTTGTATATGCAAAGAAAACATGCAAGACACCAAACTTAGAAATCTTTCATGTTTAGACTCTATGGATGCAAAAATGCACATGTAAAACAAGAAAAGATGCAAAACACGAAAACATTAAGATCAAACAAGAAGATTTATCAAGAACAACTTGAAGATCATGAAGAACATTTATGAATGCAATGCATGAATGCAATTTTCGAAAAATGCAAGATGAATATGCAATTGACACCAAACTTTCAACTTGACTCAAGACTCAAACAAGAAACATGAAATATTTTTTATTTTTATGATTTTCTAATTCTTTTGGATTTTTCAAAAATTATTTGAAAAAGAAAAATATGGATTTAAAAATTTTTAATATGAATTCCAGGAATCTTCAATTCTTAGTCTAAAGCTCCAATCTGAGGGTTAGACATGGCTTAATAGCCAGCCAAGCTTTAGTAAAAATATGAGTGTAATTCATTCAATTTTAAGCCAAAACTTCTGTCCAAAAGAATTTAGACATGGTTTTATAGCCAGCATACTTCAACATGCTTCATGAAACTCTAGAATTCATTCTTAAAAATTCTGAAGAAAAACATATTTTTGAAAACATTTTTATTTTAAAATTTTTTTCGAAAACAAAAGAGAAATTTTTGAAAGATTTTTTTTTTTGGAAAAAATTCTTGAAAATAAAACAAAAGAAAAATACCTAATCTGAGCAACAAGATGAACCGTCAGTTGTCCAAACTCGAACAATCCCCGGCAACGGCGCCAAAAACTTGGTGCACGAAATTGTGATCTCTGGTAATGGCTCCAAAAACTTGGTGCTCTAATCTCAATTTATAATTTGTCACAACTTCGATACAACTAACCAGCAAGTGCACTGGGTCGTCCAAGTAATAAACCTTACGTGAGTAAGGGTCGATCCCACAGAGATTGTTGGTATGAAGCAAGCTATGGTCACCTTGTAAATCTCAGTCAGGCGGATAATAATTGATTATGGAGTTTTCGAAAATAATACTAATTAAACAGAAAATAGGGATAGAAACACTTATGTAATTCATTGGTGAGAGTTTCAGATAAGCGTGTAGAGATGCTTTCGTTCCTCTGAATCTCTGCTTTCCCACTGTCTTCATCCAATCAGTCTTACTCCTTTCCATGGCTGGCTTTATGCAAGGGCATCACCGTTGTCAATGGTTACATCCCCTCCTCTTGTGAAAATGGTCCAAATGCTCTGTCACAGCACGGCTAATCATCTGAGGTTCCCGATCATGCTGGAATAGGATTCACCCTCCTTTTGCGTCTGTCACTACGCCTAGCAATTGCGAGTTTGAAGCTCGTCACAGTCATTCAATCCCAGAATCCTACTCGGAATACCACAGACAAGGTTTAGACTTTCTGGATTCTCATGAATGCCGCCATCAATCTAGCTTACACCACGAAGATTCTGATTAAGAGATCCAAGAGATACTCATTCAATCTAAAGTAGAACGGAAGTGGTTGTCAGGTACGCGTTCATAGGGAATGATGATGATTGTCACGTTCATCACATTCAAGTTGAAGTGCAAATGAATATCTTAGAAGCGGAATAAGTTGAATTGAATAGAAAAACAGTAGTACTTTGCATTAATCTTTGAGGAACAGCAGAGCTCCACACCTTAATCTATGGAGTGTAGAAACTCTACCGTTGAAAATACATAAGTGAAAGGTTCAGGCATGGCTGAGAGGCCAGCCCCCAAACGTGATCAATAGGATCAAAATATAATTCAAAGATGATCCGAAGATCATAAGATGTCTAATACAATAGTAAGAAGTCCTATTTATAATAAACTAGCTACTAGGGTTTACAGAAGTAAGTAATTGATGCATAAATCCACTTCCGGGGCCCACTTGGTGTGTGCTTGGGCTGAGCTTGAATGTTCCACGTGCAGAGGCTCTTTCTGGAGTTGAACGCCAGGTTGTAACGTATTTCTGGCGTTCAACTCTGGTTTGTGACTTGTTTCTGGCGTTTAACTCCAGACAGCAACGTAGAACTGGCGTTCAACGCCATTTTACGTCATCTAAACTCGTTAAAAGTATGGACTATTATACATTGCTGAAAAGCCCTGGATGTCTACTTTCCAACGCAATTGGAAACACGCCATTTTGAGTTCTGTAGCTCCAGAAAATCTACTTTGAGTGCAGGGAGGTCAGAATCCAACAGCATCAGCAGTCCTTCTTCAACCTCTGAATCTGATTTTTGCTCAAGTCCCTCAATTTCAGCCAAAAAATACCTGAAATCACAGAAAAACACACAAACTCATAGTAAAGTCCAGAAATGTGAATTTAACATAAAAACTAATGAAAACATCCCTAAAAGTAACCAGATTCTACTAAAAACATACTAAAAACAGTGCCAAAAAGCGTATAAATTATCCGCTCATCAATTGCCTTTGGATTTGGGTCGTGTTCCTCTAGTTGGGCCCTTTATTGGGCTTTCCTATCGATTTGGCCGATCTCTTTGAGAAGAGATCGGATAGTCGGACCTGAAGAGGTCAGTCGCCATGTCGCTAAACATCCCAGGTCGGACAGCTCGACCCAGGGTATGAACAGTGCCCCTGCTTGAGCTCGGTCTTCTGCTTTGAGGTCGAGTTTTTTGACTTCAAACTTTTTGAAGCCGAACTCGAGCACTTTTGTTGATTCCTTTCTTTGTAGAGATTTTTTGAATGTAGAACGTTTTTCCTCTAAAAACGCGCACTTTTGTAATTAGCGCTTTGGTCTAGGGAACGTGCGAGGGTTTAATACCTTCATTAATTGGTATTAATTGCTCTGTTTCTCCTGGCCTTATTTTGAATTTTGCTTCCTCAGAAAAATGATTTCTCTTCTTCCTTTTTCTTTGTAACTCCTTCGTTTTCTCTGTCTCTGTCTTTTCTTGCGTTGCGGTGCCTTCCAGTGGTCCAGCGATTCCTTCCTTTCTACTTCTTCCGAAACTTCTCATTTCTACAGGTTAGTTCCATTTTGCAATTACTTTCCTCTTTTGTTGCTTTGGCTCTGGTTTTGTGCTGAAGTTTTGATTTTGCTTGGAGAAAGTTTGGATCTTTCTGTTTTTGTTGCGCCTAATTGCTGTTGTATGGTACGTTCTGGGAGGTTCTTCGTCTTTCGTATGAACTTTTTCGCCTTTCCTGTTGCTTGATGCTTTTAGGGCTTTTGCATGTTATCACCGTTTCTGCTTTTGCTTTCGATGATGGTTTTTGTTTGATTCTGGAGAAAAGGCTGTGTCTTTGACGATTCTCTGCTTGGCATGTTTGGTGTTGTCGAAGCTTTTTGTAAAAAGATAGTGGCTTTGATGGCTTTTTGTACTTTTTTGTGTTTTGTCTTTCTCCTATGAAAATGCTTGCTGTTTGAAATCTTCTTTTTGTTTGGGGGATGCCGAGAGGTAAGCTGTAGATTTTTCCAGAAACCTTGCTTTGCCACTGCCTCCAAAGGATTCCCCAGGACTTTGGTTTGAGTCTTGGGATTTTCCTTTTCTATTTGTTCGTCTGTATCATATTAGTCGAGTTACTTTGCCCCTCCTCCGAGATGCTTTTTAGTAATTCAATCTTCTTTTCTTTTTGTAGGATTAGTTGGCCTCATGTCTTCTCGCAATAACATTGTAGAGGTGTCTTCCAAAGTTTCCGAGGGGATGTCCGATTGGCTAGACTCCCTTGTCCTAATGTGTGTCTCAGTCGTGGATGCTGAATTTTGTGTAGAGCTGAGGAAACGTCATAGGATCTGTGGTAACAAGCTCGGGAGAGGGATTATGAGCTTGTAGCTCCTGAATCTGATGAGAGGGCTTGTTTTCCTACTTTCGTCGAGGGGGAGCGTCCCTTCTTCTACGCCTATGAATATTTCTTCAGCCAGTTGGACGTTACTTTTCCTTTTACTGCTTTTGAGACCGACTTGTTGTGGTCATGTAACATTGCTCCATCCCAGCTTCATCCGAATTCCTGGGGTTTTATCAAAATATTTCAACTGCTTTGCCAAGAGTTAGGCGTAACACCTTCTGAAACTCTTTTCCTCTATCTTTTTATCTCGGCCAAGCCCGGAGGTTCCTCCAAAAAGAAAGCTTCCTGGGTTTCTTTCAGATCGGCCCAGGGGCATAAAGTTTTTGCCATGTATGATGAGTCTTTTAAAGATTTTAAGAATTATTTCTTCCGAGTCCGTGCTGTTGAGAGGGTCCGCCCCTTTTTTCTTGATGAGAATGACGAGCCTACTTTTCCTCTAGAGTGGCAAAAGAATGTGAGAGTGCCACATTATACATGAGAGATGCTTAATGAGGTTGAGCAGGCTTTTGTAGTTGTTCTTGAAGATTTGTGGGGGGAACCACCCCATCTGGATACAAAAAGATTCTTGAGTGATCCATCTTTGGTCTGAACTCCTTTGGGTACTGTCTGACTTGTTTTTATACTTGTTTCTGAGCTTTTCTTCTCCTATGTTGTAACTCGTCATTTATGGTTGATTCTGTATTTTCAGAAATGTCGAAAAACAATGATTCCATGAAGGCCTATAAGAAGGCGAAGAAGGCTGCTGCTGCTCAAAACATCTCGGCCAAGGTGGCCGGAGAGGGATCTTCTCAAGTTCCTGTGAAGCCGCCTGTGCCAAGTTCTCATGGGCCAAGGAAGGTGATCCCCACTCCTCGAGTTCGTCTGACTGATCCTCCACAGACTTCTGCCATTGCTTCTGGTGCTCCTCTCAACAAGAAACAGAAAACAATTGAGGCCTTTAACCTTGACGCCCCTGATTTTAATGCAATCAAATTTGCAGATCAGCAAATCGGTCCCTACGGTACCCTCCCCAGGGATGATGTGTCAGTCCTTCGCCATCTGGATTTTATGACCCGAAACAGTGTTAAAATGGCATATATGGGGGCTGCCTTGTACCGAACTGCACAGAATCTTCCTCTCCATGCCACCAAGGAATTTATGGAGGAGGCTAAACAGGAGTTCGACCGGATGAAGGACCTGAAGGAAGAGCTTGAGGTAAAGGTAGCCAAGTTGGAGAAGGATCTGGAGAACGAAAAGGCGAGTTCCCTTGCTCTGGCGGCTTCTGTGCAGTTGGCCAAGGACACGGCATTGAGGCATAAGGACAGTTATGTGACATCTTATCGGGAGGTGGTGCGCCTGAGGGAGGAGTTGGAGAATGCCCGAGCTGATTACTCCGAGCTCCAAGGTCATCTTGTTGGCATCGTAACTGCTGCCTATGAGAGCTTGAGGGAGCAGGTTTGGATTATTGCTCTCGAGGCCGACCTTACTCTTTTCAGCCTGGATAATGTTGTGAGGGATGGTAAGATTGTCCCTGATGACCAGGATGATGATGATGTTGAACCTCCCCCTGTGTCTTCTGCCAAAGTGTCAACCTCTTCAGTTCCTCCAGTTGTGTCTGACCCGGATTGCCAGATTCTGAACCGGGATGATGGAACCGTGGATGCTGTGCCTATTCAGACTCGCCTTTCTTCTCCTCAGACTGATGCTGCCGAGAAGTCTTCTAATCTTAGCTGAATTTTCTTTGGATGTTTGCATAGTTGGCCCGGCTTGAGGGCTTTAAAACTCTTTATTTTGTATAGTTGAATATTTTGCTGACTGCTGGTACTCCTTTTGGTTGCTTGTTTAGCAACTTTTGTTTTTTTAAAAAAAAAAACAAGTAGCTTTCAAGCTTTTGGGCTTGACCCTAAAGCTTTATAATATTGTATAGCATGCTTGTTTACACTTGTCTTGGCACTTTTCTGGGTTTTTAGAATACTGGAGCCTTACTGCTCGGCCTCTTTGAACTGCTTTGTACTTGGAGGTCGTAGATGTGTGGATCCAATTCGTATTTCGGTTTACTTGCTTGTATTTGTCTATAACCGATTTCTTTACGTCGTCCTTTTCCAAGTTACTTTTGTAGTGGACCTGACTTTGTCATGTCGATTTCTTCTAAGTTATTTCGTAATCCTCTTTCTTGGACCTTTGTTAGGTCTCTTTTAAGGACTACTTTTATAACTTTTTGTAGGAGGTCGGCTTCTTTATGTTGTCTTCTTTCTAAGTTATTTTTGTAATTCTCTTTCTTGGACCCTTGTCAGGTCTCTTTCAGGGATTACTTTTATAACTTATTTTTGTAGGATACCGGCTTCGTTAGGTCGATCTCTTCTAAGTTATTTTGTAATCCTCTTTCTTGGACCTTTGTCAGGTCTCTTTCAGGGATTACTTTTATAACTTATTTTTGTAGGAGACCGACTCGTTAGGTTGATCTCTTCTAAGTTATTTTGTAATCCTCTTTCTTGGACCTTTGTCAGGTCTCTTTCAGGGATTACTTATATAACTTATTTTGTAGGAGACTGACTTCGTTAGGTCGATCTCTTCTAAGTTATTTTGTAATCCTCTTTATTGGACCTTTGTCAAGTCTCTTTTAGGGATTACTTTTATAACTTATTTTTGTAGGAGTCCGACTTCGTTAGGTCGATCTCTTCTAAGTTATAGAAATTCTTCTTTTATAGGGTTGGCCAGACCTCTTTCCAGGGATTTGCTGATAACTTGGGTTGACTTGGTCCGACTTCTCTATGTCGGCCAGTCTTTAAGTTATTATTTAGCAATCCATAAGACCTCATCAGGTTCTTTTTTCGGATCACTTTCGATAACTTCTTGCATTATTCGGGTGTTCATCTTTGCCGATTTGTAGAAGGTAGTTTCTGTCTTTCTTCGGTCGACCTTTAGATGAATCACATTTTCATCTTTATTGGTCTTCCATCATGATCGTGCAGTGAATCTGTTTTTCACTTTCTGCCGATCTGTTGCTTTATAATCGGATGATGAATGCTTCAGATTAATGCGTCTTGAGAATTTGTAGAATATCTAAAAATATATTTTATTCAAAAGCAAGTGCAAATATATATATGCGGGAGTTTTTCATCCCTTTAATTCGGATAATTTCTGGATCTCAACTTGGTGCCTCATTAAAAAACCTTTTCAGGAAAAAGAGTGCATCCGAGATCTGTTACCTTCTCTAGCTATAATACCTTCTTAGGTTGCAGGCGTGCCATGATCTGGGAAGCTCTCGTCTATTGAGTTCGGAGAGTCTGTAATAGCCTTTTCCAAGTACTTCTATGACTCAGTAGGGTCCTTTCCAGTTTGCTGCCAGCTTTCCTTCTCCGTGTCGAGTTGTCCCAATATCATTTCGGATTAGGATGAGATCATTCTCAGCGAAACCTCTTGGCACTACCCTTTGATTATATCTTAAAGCCATTCGTCGCTTTAGCGCTTCTTCCCTGATCTGGGCACTTTCTTGGATTTCTGGAAGTAGGTCGAGCTCTTCTCTTTGAAGTTGAGAGTTGGCTTCTTCATTGTAGTGGACTACTCTAGGCGACCCTTCCTCAATCTCTACTGGGATCATTGCCTCCATTCCATATGCTAGTCGAAATGGTGATTCGTTTGTGGTGGAATGTGGCGTTGTTCGATATGCCCATAGGACTTGTGGAAGTTCTTCGGCCCAAGCTCCCTTTGCATCTTGCAGTCTCCGTTTCAACCCAGCCAATATGACTTTGTTGGCAGCTTCGGCCTGTCCATTGGCTTGAGGATGTTCGACGGAGGTGAACTGGTGCTTTATGTTCAAGTCGGCTACTAATCTCTTGAAGCATGCATCTGTGAATTGAGTGCCATTGTCTGTGGTGATGGAGTATGGAACCTCGAACCTCGTGACAATGTTCCTATATAGGAATTTCTGACTTCTTTGAGCAGTGGCGTTGGCTAGGGGCTCTGCCTCAATCCACTTTGTAAAATAGTCTACTCCGACTATGAGGAATTTGACTTGTCCTGATCCCTGGGGAAAGGGTCCGAGAAGATCAAGTCCCTATTTTGCAAATGGCCAAGGTGAGGTTATGCTGATGAGCTCTTCTGGTGGGGCGATGTGAAAGTTGGCATGTTTCTGGCATGGTGGGCATGTCCTTACAAACTCTGTAGCTTCTTTTTGTAGAGTTGGCCAGCAGAATCCCGCCCGAAGTACCTTTTTGGTGAGAGCTTGTGTCCCGAGATGATTGCCACAAATACCACTGTGTACTTCCTCTAAAACTTCCCTTGTGTTGGAGGTCGGCACATATTTTAGTAGTGGTATTGAGATCCCTCTTTTATATAGGGTGTTGTTTATGATGGTGTAGTACTGAGCCTCCCGTTTTAACCTCTTTGCCTCCTTCTCATTTGTGGGGAGTGTTTCTGTTTTGAGGTAATTAATTATGGGGGTCATCCATCCTTGATCCTGACTTGTTATGGCTAGGACTTTTTCCTCTTCCGAGATTGATGGATTCTGCAGTATTTCCTAGATGAGGCTTCTATTGTTGCCCCCTGGTTTGGTGCTGGCTAGTTTTGAGAGTGCGTCAGCTCGGGCATTTTGTTCGCGGGGTATGTGACAGATCTTATATTCCCTGAATTGTCCGAGCTGTTTTTTGGTTTTATCCAAATACTTTTTCATGGTGGGATCTTTGGCTTGGTAGTTCCCTGTTATTTGTGAGGTGACTACTTGTGAATCGCTGAAGATGTTGAGTTTTTGAGCTCCAACCTCCTTAGCCAGCTTCAAACCAGCTAGTAACACTTCATATTCCGCCTGGTTGTTTGAGGCTGGGAATCCAAATTTGAGGGAAAGCTCAACTTGGGTTCCTTGGTTGCTTTCTATTATCACACCTGCGCCGCTTCCAGTTTTATTTAAAGACCCGTCCACGTAGAGATTCCATTCTGTGGGGTTTCTAGGGTATTTGTGAATTCTGTGATGAAATCGGCTAAGTATTGTGATTTAATGGTTGTCCGAGCTTCATATTGGAGGTCGAACTCGGATAACTCAACTGCCCATTAAAAAAATTTTGCCTGTTAGATCTGTTTTCTGCAGTATCCCCTTGATGGGCTGGTCGGTCCGAACCCTAATGGTGTGGGCCTGGAAGTACGGGCGAAGTCGTCGAGATGTCAGTATGAGAGTGTAGGCGAACTTTTCTATTTTTTGGTAATTCAGCTCGGATCCCTGCAGCGCTTTACTGATGAAATATACAGGCTGTTGCCCTTTGTCGTCTTCTCGAACCAGTGCTGAGGCTACTGCCTGACTTCCTACTGCAAGGTATAATACGAGTGGTTTTTCCTCTCGTGGTCGAGTTAGGATAGGTGGTCGTCCCAGGAAATTTTTGAAATCTTGGAAGGCTCGCTCATATTCCATTGTCCATTCGAACTTCTTTCCTTTCCTTAAAGTGGCATAGAAGGAGAGAGATCTTATAGCTGATCCTGCTAAGAATCTGGATAAGGCTGCCAATCTCCCGTTGAGTTGTTCTACCTCTCTGACACAAGTTGGGCTCTTTATGTTGAGTATAGCCTGGCATTTATCTGGATTTGCTTCAATTCTTCTTTGTGTGAGCATGAAACCTAAGAATTTGCCTGCTTCTACTGCAAATGTGCATTTTGTGGGATTGAGTCGCATGTTATGCTTCCTTATAGTGTCGAACACTTGGGCCAGGTCGGACAATAATGTCTCTTTACTTTGTGTCTTTATTAACATGTCGTCCATGTAGACTTCCATGATTTTTCCGATATGATCTGAAAAAGACTTTATTCATTAGCCTTTGATAAGTAGCTCCCGCATTCTTGAGACCGAAAGGCATCACAATGTAGCAGTAATTTGCTTTTGGCGTCAAAAACGAGGTCTTTTCTTGATCTGGTGGATACATGGGGATTTTTTCACCAAGACGATGTTAGCTAGCCATAGTGGGTACTTGACTTCTCTTATGAATCCTGCCTCCAGTAGTGCTTGTACCTGTTCTTCCACAGCTTGGGATCGTTCTGGCCCAAGTTTTCTTTGTCTCTGTTGTACCGGCCGAGATCCTGGATAAACCGCCAACTTATGACACATTAGCTTGGGGTCTATGCCTGGCATGTCTGCGGCTTTCCATGCGAAGAGATCGACATTATCTCATAAGAACTGTACTAGTAATTCTTTTGTGTTTCCTTTCAGGATCGTGCCAATATTAGTTGTTTTGTCTGAGGTATCTCCGATCTGAACTTTATCTACTTCACCTTCGGGCTGTGGACGGAGTTCTTCTCGCCTTTGAACTCCACCAAGCTCAATTGTATGGAACTCTTCTTTTCTGCCTCTGAGGTTTAGACTTTCGTTATAACAGTGGCGTGCCATCTTTTGATCTGCTTTTATCATAGCTATCCCTTCTATAGTTGGGAATTTCATGCATAGATGTGGAGTTGAGACTATTGCGCCGAGTTGATTTAGTGTTGTCCGACCTATTAAGGCATTGTAGGCTAAACTCACGTCGACCATGATGTAGTCTATCTTGAGTGTTCTGGATTGGTTCCCTTTTTCGAAGGTTGTATGTAGTGACACGTATCCCAGTGGCTGTACTGGGGTATCGCCTAGTCCGAACAGGCTGTTCGGGTATGCTCTAAGCTCCTTTTCTTCTAAGCCGAGCTTATCGAAGGCAGTTTTGAATAAGATGTCGGCGGAGCTCCCTTGGTCTATTAATATGCGGTGGAGATTGGCATTCGCCAGTATGATGGTGATGACCATGGGATCGTCGTGTCCTGTGATGATACCTGATGCGTCTTCTTTGGTGAATGTGAGATCAGGGATGTCGGGTGCTTCCTCCTTCCCTTCGACATGATAAACTTCTTTGAGATATCTTTTGCGGGATGACTTGGAGATTCCTCCTCCTGCAAATCCTCCGTGTATCATGTGGACATGTCTTTCTGGCATACGAGGTGATCGCTCAGCTCGTCTGATATCTTCATCTCTTCATCTTTTTTCTTTGCTCATCATCTCGGGTGGCCAGGTACCAATTTAGTTTTCCTTCTCTTACTAATTTTTCTATGATATTTTTTAAATCAAAACATTCGTTGGTGGAATGTCCTCAGACCCGATGATATTCACAGTATTCGTTCCGATTTCCTCCTCCTCTTTTGCCTTTGAGTGGTTGAGCTGGGGGTATCTTTTCTGTGTTACAGACTTCTTTGTAAATATCCACCAGGGACACCCGAAGAGGGGTGTAATTATGATACTTTTTTATTTTTTCTCCCGTTCGATCTTCCTTCTTCTTAGATTCTTTATCTTTTTCTCGGTAGGTGAAACCGGATTTCGAGGCCTCCCCAAGTCAGGAATTTTCTTCCATGTTGATGTACTTCTCTGCCCGCTCTTGCACCTCATCCAGAGATGTGGGGTATTTCTTTGATATAGATTGGCTGAAAAGTCCCTCTCGTAAGCCGTTGATGAGGCCCATGGCGGCGGCCTCTGTTGGCAAGCTTTGTATATCCAGGCATATTTTGTTGAATCTTTCCATGTAGTTGCGAAGACTTTCTCGATCTCCTTGTCTGATTCCTAGTAGACTGGGGGCATGCTTGGCTTTGTCTTTTTGGATGGAGAATCTGGCCAAGAACTTTTTGGCTAGGTCGTCAAAGCTTGAGATGGACTTAGGAGGCAAGTTCTCGAACAATCTAATTGCTATCTTCGTGATAGTCGTTGGAAAAGCTTTGCAGCGAACGGCGTCTGAGGCGTCGGTGAGGTACATTCTGCTTCTGAAGTTGCTGAGGTGATGGTTGGGATCTGTAGTGCCATCGTTCAAGGTCATATCTGGGAGTTTGAAGTCTTTAGGGATTTTAGTCTTCATGATTTCCCTAGTGAATGGATCTTGATCCTTCCGAGAGTTGTCCTCAGGGGTGGTCTGGGTAGCCTTTGCTTTGAGATCGGCTTCAAGTTGTAGGAGTTTATCTTTCAATTCTCGACGTCGTCTTACCTCTCTTTATAGATCCTTGCCGACTTCTTGCTGGTACTGGCTTTCTTTTTCGAGTTGCTTTAGGCGATCTTGAAGTGCTTCTATTACTCTCGGATGTGATGAGTTTTTGTCTCCGTTAGATTCTGGAGTGTCTTTTGGTGTGGCACCTGTGTTTTTGTGCGGCGTTTTGTCGTCTAAATCTGAGTTGTAGTTGTTATCCTGTTCATTCACCATGGTGATGGGATGACTTCCAGGTTCCCCGGCAACGGCGCCAATGTTCCGAGGGTTACCTGAAACTGTAGGTCGATCTCGGATGAGATCTTCTGTACTGGTCGGAGATGACGTGTCCGGCTGGGCTGACCTTTCTGATAAAATAAGTTAGTTATCTTATCTTTATCTTACTTATTTTGAGTGAAGTCAGCTTATCTTCAAGAGAACCGCCTTTATCTCTATAGGCTTGGATTGCCTTTGGATTTGGGTCGTGTTCCTCTATTTGGGCCCTTTATTGGGCTTTCCTGTTGATTTGGCCGATCTCTTTGAGAAGAGATTGGATAGTCGGACCTGAAGAGGTCGGTCGCCATGTCGCTAAACATCCCGGGTCGAACAGCTCAACCCAGGGTATGAACAAAACCATTCTGCAAAAAACCGGTTTGAAAACCGACAAACCGACAGTTAATCGGTGAACCGTCAAAACCGACCGGCTTTTTTCCAAGATTTCCGATTCGAGTATATAAGCTCTAACGTGTCATTCCCATGCCACCCCCACCTCTTTCTCTCATCTCTGAGAATCAGAAACTTTACCCTAACCTAAACCCAGCCACCAGCCCGCCATCACAATCCCCCATGGCCGAACTCTTCTTCTCCGATAGATGGTGCTTTTGCCGCCGGTGGGAATCGTGGGTGCCGTCGCACTCTTCTCATCGCCAATCCCTTCTCATCTTTCCTCTTCTCATCACCGTCGCACGAAGGAAGCGTTGACCCCGTGGCATCATCGTCGCAAAGGTTGCTCGGTCGATCGTCATCTCTTCAAGCGCACGCTCTCTCTCTCACTCACTCTCTTTGTGTCTGAGCTTTGAGCTCTTTGTCGCTCTTTGTTTGAGTTCACTTCCCTTATTCCGTTGTCATCAGCCAGTCACTTCCCATTCCTCCCTCGCCGTCACTTTCCTTCCTCTTTCACCGCCGGTAAGGGCTGCTGCTTTAATTAATATTACTTGGTTTCTACATTTGTTAATAATACCGATTCTGGGTTTTGCGTTCTTTGATTTCTGATTCTGAGTTTGATAATTTTGCTTAATCCGAGTTACTGATTTTCTAAAATAATGATTGAATTGAATGATTCGATTAAATATTTTCTTTGCTTAGTTAATTTGTTTGAGTTACTTTTGTTGAAGGTTAATTTATTTTTGCTGGGTGTTGAAGATGGAATAGGAACAACAGCCAGAAGACATTATTTATTAAATTTGTTGAATAGTGATGTAATTCTGAATTCAATTTAATTTGGATTATAACTTTGGAATTCAATTCAATTTAGTTTTTGCTGCTAATATGTTTTCAAATTAGTTTGATTCATAAGTTAGAACTATACTATTGATTAATTGATTTGCTACTGAAAGTTTGAAACTATGTTCCCTTCCTTTTTTTCTGTGTAGTGTGTTTTCCACTTTTCCCTCCCTAGCACAATAGCATGAAAACTAGAGTAAATGAATGGAACACAAACACAATAATGCAAACACAAATGTGACGAGGGTGATGGCGAACAAGTGATCGTGAAGACAACCTTACACACACATGTGCAATATCCACATAGAAGTACAGAACATATGTGTTAATATATAGTACCTCAAATGAAATGGTACATTGTACAAGATATACACATACATCACTGTTATCAATAATATGTTGACAATTTGGACAAGTTCTGGTAGGATTGCTTTTCTATAAAACTTTCCTACTTGCTCTAGATGCACTCTTTATTTTGGTTGCAATTCTACTTTTTGTCAGTCAATAGTCATGTATATATGTTTAACAGGATTTTGTGAAAGTTGAAAACTTATTTATTAACGATTTTTTTATAGTAGAACATTATGTGTTTGTCACTATATGCGTTTTGATTATTTTGAGTTATAAACTTTGATGTTTGAAGTTGTTTATGAACTTCTAATATTAAATTATAGATAATTTATTATGTGAAATTGTGAAATTTTGAATTTTATTAAGTTAGAAATTATTAAATTTATATATTTAAAATTATACATAGGGTTTCTAGTAATTTTATTTAATATTTAATTAAACTGGTTGAACCTCGGTCGAACCAGTGAACCATTAAACCAGTGACCTTACCGGTTTATTGACCGGTCCGGTTCTTGCAACCTTGGATATACCTGTTAAGAAGGATGATGGAGAGGTATCATAGTAATAAAAAGAATCTACATATGGTGTTTATTGATTTTGAAAAGCGTACGATAGAGTGTCAAGGGAGGTCTTATGGAAGGTTTTAGAAAACAAGAGAGTAAGGATCGCATATATTCGTGCAATTAAAGACATGTATGATAGGGCTACAACTAGTTTGAAGACTTAAGCTGGTGTGACAGAGGAATTTTCTATTGGTATAGAATTACACCAGGGATCATCCTTAAGTCCATACCTTTTCACATTAGTCTTGGAGGTATTCACAGAGCATATCTAAGAGCCTATACCATGGTGCATGTTTTTTGCTGATGATATCATACTTATGAGAGAGTCAAGGGATGACCTAAATAAGAAGTTGGAGTTATGGAGAGAAGCTCTAGAAGTGTATGGTCTGCGCATAAGCCGTAGTAAGATGGAATATATAGAATGTAAGTTCGCCCTACGAAGGGAAAACCTTAATATAGAGGCGAAGATTAGAGATAACATCCTACAAAAAGTGAAGAGGTTTAAGTATCTTGGGTGCATCATACAGGATAATAGAGAGATTGAACATGATGTAAATCATAGGATCCAAGTAGGTTGGTCAAAATGGCGGAGTGCGTCTAGTTTTATATGTGACAAAAAATGCCTTTAAAACATAAAGGTAAATTCTATCGCACTACTATCAGACTGATTATGCTTTATGGTACAGAGTGTTGGGCGGTCAAAGGGGAGCACGGACATAAGCTAAGTGTAACACCCTAACTATCAGAATGTCACGCTTCCGGTTGTGCCACTCTGATAACAAGAGGTATTACGATGACTTCATGTACTTAATAATAAAATATGAGCCTTTGACTCGAAATCTTGTTGCTATTTTATTTGAAAAACCGGAAAAATACTTTTACAATAAAATAAACGAGCATATACATAAACAAAACTTCTTACTCAAGTAACTTATACATATTATATACATATAAATCATACAACTCCTATCCCTCTTACAAAATTATAATATTAATGGCGAGGGAAGAATAATAATAACTAAACTACTACATCCATATCGCATAAAATAAACTCAAAAACTCTTCATAAGCTTCTTTGTCTGTTTCTTTAAAAGAAAGTCTGTAGGGGAGTGAGAACATCGTCTTCGAAGGGTTTTCAGTAGAGGATTATTAAGAATTGTCGTAAGAAGATATTATAATTAAAAACTATTTTCAAAACATAGTGATTATCAATTTGTTATTCAAATATAAAATTTGTATTTCTCTTACAAAAACTCCATGTAAAATAACATTTTAACCAAAACTTATCTCTAATCCAGTCAATTATGGCCTCCGGCCCAAACATAACCAAATCTTGGCCTCTGGCCTAAATCAAAATAATTCACCATTGAAACTCAATCTCAACAGAATTAATCACAAACACAATCAAATTCAAGGCAAACACATATACAGAACAGTTACAGCAAGTATCACAGTTACCAGTTAAACAAAATTCATCAAATAAGCAAACTAAAACACTTAAGCACACCCAAACAAAGCACACAAATGCAACATGATGCATGTCTATCCCTAACGCATGTTGACGAACGGATTTCTGCTAGTAAAGAATTCACAAAAGTGATCGCATTGTAAGTATAGTTTCTAAACCAACAAAGAATCCTTTCGTACAAAAACTTATTTTTCACTAAAGCAAACCTAATAAAAAATAATAATCGAAGTATTTAAACCTCGAGTCGTCTCTCAAGGAATTGCAGGGAGGTGTATTTATTATTGGTTATGGAAGATCATCTTTTTGGGGTTTTTGAATAATGAAAAGGTAAAGTAAATTGCAAGAATTAAAGTAATAACTAATAAAGCTCTTAGCAAGGTATGAGAACTGAAAATCCTATCCTAGTTAAATTGTGATGAGAATTGTTCATTACTCCCACTTAGTAAACCCTTACTAAATAAAGGAAAGTCAAGTGGACTAATCAATTTGATTCCTCAAGTCCTAGTCAACTCCTAAGGAAAGACTAGCTTTAGAGGGATCCAAATCAACCAGCAAATTCCAATTATCAATCAACAAAGGAGTTTGATAACTCAAGTGTCACCAATTACTCAACCAAAACCAAAAGGAGAGAAATCTAAATATTGAAAGCATCAATCACATAAATTGAAGAAAGCAACCATAAATCTGAAATACCTCAAATTGCATTAAATAAAGAAATTAAATCTAACATGGAGTTCATAAACCAAATTGGAAAAATAAGTAATTAACAAGAGAAATAGATGAACCAAAGCACTAGAATAAATAGAAGTAGAAGAGAAACTAAATTAAAGGAACATTGAACCTGGAATGGAGAAGAAGTAAACCTAACCTAAGAGAAATCCTAAATCCTAAAACCTAGAGAGAGGAGAGAGCCTCTCTCTCTAGAAACTACATCTAAAACCTAAATTGTGAATAATGAATGAATGATCAATGATTCTCCCATTCTCCAGCCTCTATTCTGTGTTCTCGGGCTTGGAATTAGGCCAAAAAGGAGCCCAGAAATCACCCCCAGCGCTTTCTGTAACTTTCTGCACGTGGCGCATGTCACGCGTACGTGTAGGTCACGCGTGCTTGTCATTTGGTGATTTTTCTTCTCACGCGTATGCGTCAGTCACGCGTACGCGTCAGTCACGCGTACGCGTCACTCGTGTTCTGCACTAGGCACGCGTCTGCGTCGTCCGTGCGTGCGCGTCGCTGCCAGTTTCTCAAAACTTCATTTTCTCTCGTTCCTTCCACTTTTGCATGTTTCCTTTCCATCCTCTAAGCTATTCCTGTTCTATAAAGCCTGAAAATACTTAACACACAAATCACGACATCGAATGGTAATAAAGGGTATTCAAAATGAGCAGTTTAGAGGTCTAGAAAACATGTTTTCAACTATATCATAGGATAATGAAGGATTTGTAAAATCATGCAAATCATATGAATAAGTGAGCAAAGACTTGATAAAAACCACGCAAATTAGCACAAGATAAACCATAAAATAGTGGTTTATCAATCTCCCCACACTTAAACATTGGCATGTTCTCATGCTTAACTTAAGAGAAACTGAAAAAGAGTGAAGGTAGAATGGTGAAATCTATGTAATGCAATCTATCTAAATGCAAGCTACCTATATGAATCATGCAATTCTAATTACTATCCACCTATATATATAAAGCTTACATGTGGTTAAATTGAGTCAGATTTTCAAGGAATCATGTATGCATAACCAAGGGCTAAATCATATTAAAACACATTCACAATTGAGTTGAGTTAATCAAAAGAGTTCACAGACTTGCAAGATAAACAGTGATTAAACATGGATATATGGGGATGAGCTATTGAACCCTCACTGGATTTGTATATGCACTCTAATCACTCAGTGTTTGGGGTTAATCACTCTACTCTTCTCTAGTCATGCTTTCTAAGACTTTGTTCTTCATCTAACCAATCAACAAATATTTAATGCATAAATACAAACATCATGAGGTCTTTTCAAGGTTGTAATGGGGTTAAGGCAAAGGTGAGGATATATATATATATATATATATATATGGCTAAGTGAGCTATAAATTCAATTCAATCCTTGACTAGCCTAAAATTTCACCTAACATACACATATTCTATGTACTTCTAAAGTTATGCCTAGCTACCCATAATTCTCACTTTTTCATCACACACTCATGTACCAATTTATTTTTAATTTTATTACATATGCATTGATTTTTTTTACTAAACTTAACACTGGGGTAATTTTGTCCCCTCATTTATTTATTTAATTATAGAAAAATATTATTTTTATATATATAAAAGTAAACATAACATATCAATGCACATGGTATTTTAATTATTTTTGTTTCACATGAGCATGCATCCAAATTCCAAATAATTTGTCAATTTAATACTTTCCTATCAATCTAAGTTCCCACGGTTTTCCACACTTAATTGATACACAATCTCTATCTTATAGAATAAATGGGGATTAAAAGGCTCAAAGTGGCAAACAAAAGTGATTGAAAGGGTAGGCTATTTGGGATAAGTGAGCAAGAATTAAATAATGGCTTCAATCATATGCAAGCATGTAAATACACTAAACAATGGACATCTAGAGTGGAACAAAGTAAAGTCTGCAATTATAGAGAAGAAAACATACAAGAATAAAATATTATGGCTAAATAATGTAGCCATTTAATTAAGCTCAAATCTCACAGGTTGTGTATTCTTAGCTCAAGAAACTATATATTAGTTATGTATATCATGCAAGTAAGACTAAAGAGTTTCAACTCAAATCAATGTGAATCTTTAAATGGCTTTCCTAAAAATAAATATATTTCTTGAAAATGTCATCCATTGACCAACATTTATTACTATATATATATAAATATATACTAAGTGGGTTGTTGTGATTATGAAAAACTTAAAATTTCTAGTTTACTCTCTATTTTCAATCAATACCAAATTCTCATATTCTAAAAAAGGGTAAACTAAACTTAATAATCCATATTTTTCTATATCACAACTAATAACTAAGAGCACAAATCAAGCTAAATATCTAAAATATATACAGCCCAAAGTGCAAAATGTAATAAAGTAGAAATAAACAGAAATACAGTAAAAGAAAATGTTCAAGCACTGAAAGGAAAATAAGATAAAATAAAATAAGATAAAATAAAATAAAATACAAAAAATAAAGCAAAATAGGATGAAAAGGTCTAAAATAGTTCACCAAAATAAGATCTGCTAGAGATGGCGACCTCCCCACACTTATATCATAGCATCGTTCTCGATGCTCAGTCAAGCCGGGTGTGAAGGGTCGTCACCACCTGAGGGGTGTGTGGCTGTTGGCTCTATGGGCTCTGGTAGTATAGGTGCCTGTGACTCTGCCTGTATAGGGGCCTGTGGCTCTGCCTGTATAGGGGTCTGTGGCTCTGCCTGTATAGGGGCCTGTGGCTCTGCAGATCGCTCAAGCTGAGGCTCCTCGTGCTGGGAATCTACCTGCTGGTCTGCCACCTGTGTCTCCTCTGCCAGTGCATCCTCCTCCTGCGCATCCGCCTCCTCCTCAGAGGGCTCCGATGTTGTGTCAGGCTCGGAGGGGATGTCAGTATGTCCCAATCTGATCATCAGCTTCAGATGCTCATAGCGGCGCTTACTGCGGCACTCCATCCGATCCAGGCGCTCAAAGAGTCGGTGCACTAGGTGGTAGATGGGCTGGGAAGCGGGTGAGGGTGCTGTGGTTGTGGGTGGGGCAGCAGGTGCTGAAGGGGTAGCAGAGGATGTGGCTGCGTCAGTGGAGGCAGTAAGGGAAGGAGGTCTATGGCCCAGAGCTTCGAACCTCTTGCCGCGTGGGATGATCTTCCTGCAGTCGACAGCTGAGGGCTTCTCATCCTTAGGCTCCCAGGGTACGTCAGCCCGGCGGCCCATCTGGGTAATCAGATAAGGGAATGGCAGAGTGCCTCAAACATGAACTCTAGCTATGGAGTGCCTGATGAACCGTGGAAGGTACAGGCCCTTGCCTTCCATAACGCACCAGATGAGAGTTATCACGGCAGTTGGCACCTCAGTCTCGTGAGTGCTCGGCATAACATAATTGCTTAGGATTTGTTGCCATAGCTGAGCCTCATCATTAAGATAGATGATCTTGATCCCCTTTGGATTTACTGTCGACTTATCCATAACCCAGGGGACAGCAAGATCAACGGCTATAGTGTGCTTTACTGCCTCCCAATCAAAGCTCATTAACCTCATGGATTCCTTAGCCTGCTGATAACCATCTGGCCCGTCTGATTTAGGTTGGAAATGGAAGATATCTTCAATGGCCTCCTCAGTAATTAGAATATGTTTCCCTCTTAGCTGTACTGCATCCAGGGTCGTCTTGTAATAGTTGCAGTAGAATTCCCGGACCCAGGATGTATTAACCTCAGTCAAATTCCTTTCTAGAAAGAACCAGCCTCTCTGTTTGATTTTCTCTGTAGTGTACTATTGTAATTCATTAGGTATTCTGAGGGTCTTTTCCAAATATAGGTGGCTCTTAGTCGCAAAGACCTCATATTTCAGTTCACAGTAGTGATTTACAAACTTGATTGGATCAGTCGCAGGCACTAGTTAATCCGCTTTTTCCTGCGGAGTGAAGTTCTTCTCACGCCAGGAATTATCATGCAGAATATCTGACAGAGCCATAGATGATTGGCCTCTTTTCCTCTTTCCCATGGTGGCCTTAGCTTTGCCTTTCCCTTTTGGATCAGACATCCTGAAAAATAGAGTTTTCAGGATATAATTTATCAAACCAAAGCAGAAAAATAGGAAGGCAAATAGTAAGCAAGCAATTCAAGCTGTAGATGGGCAAAAGAGGAATAAAAGTCAAAGCATGAAGTGAGTCAGAAAGATATAAAATGTTGAACTGAATGCAAGGTAAAATTCAAAGAATTCAATTAGAAATCACAATCCAAAACTATTAAATAAAATGTAGAATGCTTGTTTGTTAAGAAACAACAATAGACATGCCTTGAAAGGGGTTGAAAGGGGTTAGTGTAAACTAAGAAAAAAGCTAAGAAGTCAATGAAGTCAAGAGGTAAAAAGGGAAGTTAAAATTTGTGGCATGGTACTGTGGCTCCTAGCAAATAGAAGTTCACAAGATTGAAGAACAAGCAACTCACATTCAAGCAGATAATGCAGAGTATTGATTATAAATCAGGTAAAGAAAGCACAAAGAGAAGTAAAATCATCAAAAATGCAATGCAATGAAGAAGGGAACCAAATGGAATGGAAATGCTAGCCTAGTATCTCTTGAAATGGCTTTGGTGTAAACCAAGTAAATTGCATTGTAAAAAAAATGCCAAAGTCAAATCATTAGTGAAAGTTAAGTGAAATAGTTTCTCAGAAAAAATTTGGGCAACATTTCGGCAGTAAAAAGGGATGTTCCTGGAAAATCAAACAGCAGAATAATGCAAGCAGTAGCACGTTCAAACAGGAGTAGCAACTGATATAAATCTTAGAACAAGTTATATCAAACTAGCAAGTAAAATGGCATTGAGCAGAATTATCAATCAAGATAGACTCAAGGCAGAACATCAACCAAAACAGCAGCATTAGACTAAGGTAAGCAACAATCAAGCATGATTGAGTTTAAAGATTCAAGTGCGGGATTGAAATAGAAATTGAAATAGAGCACTTGATGAAGCAAAGGAGATTGTAGAAAAACAACAACAAGAATTATGCAATAAGCCAGCATTATCATACATGAATATTGATATAAGGCAACAGCATGAAGAACAAGTTAACTCATGTGACTTAAACATTAGAAAACAGAAGAAAGTAGCAGGCTAGGCCAAAACTCAGTTTAGCCGTTTGGATTTCTTATGAAAGCAGTAGCCATGACAAGCATTAAAATCATATGTAAATTGAGGAGAATGTAGCAATTGAGCCAATCTAAAATAGCAATAGGCAGGTATATGCAATTACCCTAGCCTTCATCAAATTTAGAAAGCAAGCAATAGCAAGAGATATGTATTCAAGGAAGTAAATTCACTGAATTAATAATGAAGACCAACTTGCAACAAGAATCGAATAGCAATACTAACCCAGATTTGAATTCTACTAAAATCAAACATGAAGAATCCAATTATCAAGCAATCAAATCGACTCAGATGGGAGCGTAACAATTTCAAATAATACTCAGCAATAGCAAGAAACCAGTTTAGCACAAAAGCAAACAATGAAAGATGACATAGTATCAGTAATAATTCAGCACATGGCACAACATATCTAACTAATTCAAAGAGCAAGGCAATTATGAAAATCAGATAATTCAATCAGCAGGAACGGAGCACTTATCAGACCTAAATCCTTTAACCACAACCTAGCTACCTAACCACCTAGAATCCACTACGAGACATGCATATCTAACTAACCTAAATTGAACAGAATGTAAATGATGCTAACTGACTAACTTGAACAGAAAATGAAATGGAAATGCAGGGGCGTAGGCATAGGAAACCTGGGTGCTTAGCAATAGAATTAGGAGGAAGTGGAAAAGGGGCGGCGGAGCTAGGGGTGGCGGACGGCGGCTCTGGTACTCTTCGCGGCAGCCTTGGCTTGGCGGGAGGAAAGTGGTGAAATAGGGGAAGGAGAAGAGAAGGAGAAAGGAGGAAGAGGGGGCTAAACGGCGGCGGTGGGGGCTGGTGGTAGTTTGTGGTGGTTTGGGATTTGGGGGAGAAGGGAAAAAGGAGATTGGGACGTTGAGGGGGGAAAGAGGGGAGAAAGGGAGGAAGAGGGGGTGGCGGTGTCGGCGGCAGTTTTGGTTTCACCGGTGGTGGCCACGGTGGGAGGCTGGTGGTGGTCAGAGATGGAGGGTTGGAGGGAGGGAGTGGGAGCGTTGGAGAAGAGAGGGGGAGGGAAAAAAAACACACGCGAGGGGTCTAGGGCTCTCGCGTCAGGGGGTTAGTAAAATTCAAATCCACGCGTACGCGTGGATCATGCGAGAGCATGGATGAGGCAAAAATTCATTGACGCGTGCGCGTCATGTACGCAAACGCATGAGAAGGAATAAGTGGAGATGACGCGTACGCGTGAAGCACGCGTACACGTCGTCCAGAATTGTGCTAAACGCACGATTCCAGCATCGTTTTGGCGCAACTCTCTGTTCCATTTGAGGGGGCAAAAAGTTTCATGTGACGCGTGCGCGTTGCTCACGCCCACGCGTGATGTGTTAGAATTGAATTGACACGAACGCGTCATGGACGCGTACACATGGGCCAATTTGTGCCTATAGCACACCAGCCGCATGATTCCAGCCCAACTTTCTGGTCGTTGGATGGAGACACCGATTTAGGATCGACGCCCACGCGTGGCCTACGCGCACGCGTGGTGTGGCCCCCTTTTTTTTATGTAGTATATAAAATACAAAATGCAGATGTTGATGCAGACATTATGAATGAACACTAGAAAAATAGAATAAAATAAAACTAGGAATAAAAAAAATAACATAAAGCTAAGACTAGAAAAGGACGATCATACCATGGTGGGTTGTCTCCCACCTAGCACTTTTAGTTAAAGTCCTTAAATTGGACATTCAGTGAGCTCTCTGTCATGGTGGCTTATGCTTGAATTCATCCAGAAATCTCCACCAACGTTTGCAATTCCAATAACCTCCGGCGTCCCAAACTAGGCACATAAAGCCTTCGAGCAAGTCAAAGCAAGGGATCAGGCTCCAGGAGTGTTGATTATCAGAATGAATTCCAGGATCCCAAACTTTGCTTTTGTACCCGTCTTCGCTCTAATCTACATTATTCCAACCGGGTGGTACACAATCTGAATTCTCACTAAGATACCCAAACATCTTCTGAGACCCATTCAGTCGAGCTCTATACCAATCCTTGTACTTCAATTTGGAGCGTGGAACCATTTTGAACCTTACATGCCAACTCCTGTTACTAACCATCTCCCTCTTACTCTTAAAGCCACAGAGAGCTCTAAGCTGGCCATCTGTTTCAAGCAAACCGTATTCTAGTGGGAAAGTAAAGATAAAGGCTAAGGATTTTACCCACTTGAAGTTTGTATTGGGTGGTAATGGCCTTGGGAGAGGTGTTTCTAGTGGTCTTTCAAGCTCCACTCCATTGTACTTTTTTGTGAATTCTTCCACCTCCTTGCAAACCTCTGCAACTGCAACTGTGTCTTGGTCAAAGTCTTCGATTTCTTCCCCATCACTCAAGTCGTAAGTTGGAGGTTGAGAAAAGTCTACCTCCACATCATCTTCATATTCACTTGTGGAAGGTTCCTCAATCTAAAGGAGTTCAATTGCGGATGCAAGTTTATCAATAGGAGAGCTTGATTCGTGATCATCATTGCCAAGGGAACTTCCTTCTTGATATGTTCCGTCCAATTCCTCATAAGGCATATGCCTCGGAGATTGTGCACTATCCTCCTTAGCGTCAATTTCAAACTTCTTGGTAGAATTCTCTACAACTCTCGATTCCCATGGAGGTTCGGCATCTCCTAGGTCTTCAACTACTTCTTTTTCTTCGATGATTACAGCTTTCTCTAATTGTCCCAATACAGAGTCACGTTCTTCATCGTACATTGGAGTTTCTAGTGTCTCTTTCATGTTACGTTCTTCATTAGATTCTCCACACGAAGCTATGGGAGTTTCTTGAGTGTCCAACCGCTGGGAGGCTAATCGATTTACTACCTCGGTCAAAGCAGCTGTGAATTCTAGTACCTTCTCAGCCATCCTGTCTTGCCCTTGAAGAAGTATACCAAGGGTTTTATTCATTAGCGATTGGGGTGGTTGGAAAGGTTCATCACATGAGAAGAATGGTTCATGATAGGAAGGTGGTTCTTAGGAGTAATTGTGTTGGAATGGGGTGTTTGGTGGCAAGGTGCTTGTGACTATGGTGGTTCAAAGCTATGTTGAGGAGGGGGTCCATAGGCGTATGGTGGGACTTGTTGGTAACTACAAGGGGGTTCACCATATCCATCGTTTTGGTACGTACCTCGGAATGGCTCTTGACTATAGTAATTTGGTGGAGGTTGGTTGTCACGAAAGGGTCCACCATAACTATTGTCTTTGTATGCATCACAGAATGGTTGTTGGTGATAGCACATTGGAGGGGGTTGTTGCCGAAAGGGTTGATCAAATCCTCGTGGCTCCTCCCATCTTTGATTATTCCAACCTTGATGCTTGTTCCCATTATAGTATCCATTCCCTGCAACATAATTGGAACCAAACTCTTAGCGACAGGGGTGAGAGTTCATAGTAGCTAAAGAAAATAAAAACAAAAACGAACAAAAATAAGCAATTAAATCCTAAAACTAACAAATAAGCAAAAAGCAAATATTTACAATAACCAATAATAAGGCACACGTTTGTGATTTCCCAAAAACGGCACCATTTTTGACGAACAGATTTATGCTAGTAAAGAATTCACAAAAGTGATCGCGTTGTAAGTATAGTTTCTAAACTAACAAAGAATCCTTTTGTACAAAAACTTGTTTGTCACTAAAGCAAACCCAATAAAAAATAATAACCGAAGTATTTAAACCTTGAGTCGTATCTCAAGGAATTGCAAGGAGGTGTATTTATTATTGGTTATGGAAGATTATCTTTTGGGGGTTTTTGAATAATGAACAGGAAAATTAAATTGCAAGAATTAAAGTAATAACTAATAAAGCTCTTAGCAAGGTATGAGAACTGGAAATCCTATCCTAGTTATCCTTATCAATTGTGATGAGAATTTTTCATTACTCCCACTTAGTAAACCCTTACTAAATAACAGAAAGTCAAGTGGACTAATCAATTTGATTCCTCAAGTCCTAGTCAACTCCTAAGGAAAGACTAGCTTTAGAGGGATCCAAATCAACCAGCAAATTCCAATTATCAATCAACAAAGGAGTTTGATAACTCAAGTGTCACCAATTACTCAACCAAAACCAAAAGGAGAGAAATCTAAATATTGAAAGCATCAATCACATAAATTGAAGAAAGAAACCATAAATCTGAAATACCTCAAATTGCATTAAATAAAGAAATCAAATCTAACATGGAGTTCATAAACTAAATTGGAAAAATAAGTAATTAACAAGAGAAATAGATGAACCAAAGCACTAGAATAAATAGAAGTAGAAGAGAAACTAAATTAAAGGAACATTGAACCTGGAATGGAGAAGACGTAAACCTAACCTAAGAGAAATCCTAAATCCTAAAACCTAGAGAGAGGAGAGAGCCTCTCTCTCTAGAAACTACATCTAAAACCTAAATTGTGAATAATGAATGAATGATCAATGATTCTCCCATTCTCCAGCCTCTATTCTGTGTTCTCGGGCTTGGAATTAGGCCAAAAGGAGCCCAGAAATCACCCCCAGCGCTTTCTGCAACTTTCTGCACGTGGCGCATGTCACGCGTACGCGTAGGTCACGCGTGCTTGTCATTTGGCGATTTTTCTTGTCACGCGTACGCGTCAGTCATGCGTATGCATCACTCGTGTTCTGCGCTAGGCACGCATCCGCGTCGTCCGTGCGTGCGTGTCGCTGCCAGTTTCTCAAAACTTTATTTTCTCTCGTTCCTTCCACTTTTGCATGTTTCCTTTCCATCCTCTAAGCCATTCCTGTCCTATAAAGCCTGAAAATACTTAACACACAAATCACGGCATCAAATGGTAATAAAGAGTATTCAAAATTAGCAGTTTAGAGGTCTAGAAAACATGTTTTCAACTATATCACAGGATAAGGAAGGATTTGTAAAATCATGCAAATCATATGAATAAGTGAGCAAAGACTTGATAAAAACCATGAAAATTAGCACAAGATAAACCATAAAATAGTGGTTTATCACAGGTAATGAGCTCATTTGTCGGTTTCGGCCCGCACCCGACGCAATCCAACTCGAAAGTCATATAAGATATTCCAGCAGCGTAACCTCTGCAAGGTCCCAAACCTTTGCAGGTGCTGATTCTCCAGCTGAAGTATGCTGAACATGACCTTTGCAAGTACTTGCAGGCGCTGATTCTCCAGCTGAAGCATGTGCCCCTTTCTCCTGGAAGCCATTACATATACACGGGTATCCCCGGACAATCATTCACACATAAAGTCCACGGCTTAACATTTTCACAATCAGCACCTTAACCACTTACTTTCTGTCACCCTCTCGTGACATTTTAATCATTTCATAAATCACACGTGCTGTGTTCTCTTTTCCCTTTCTTTCTTCTTCTTAACAAATCGAAATTAAATCATAACTTCTAACAAAATTTCTTCTCAAAAGATTGAATTTAAAACATTATACTTTTCTTAATAAATTGAATTAAAAATAATATTCTTTTCGTAATAAATCGAAATTAAATAATATTCTTAAAATTAGATTTGCTTTTAAATAGCGCTTTAAACAAAGTTTTAAAGTTTTATAAAAATTTTGGCAGGGTTTCCTCTAAATCTGGGACTTTTGCCACCCTTCAAAGGTCCCAACCAAAACATTTCTCAACCCTTTTTCAACCATTTCCAATGACTCAAACTAATTCCAAGATTAGAAATCATCTTCCAAAACTCAATCAATAACCAACAATTCAAACCAATTTCAAATGTTAAAATCATTTTTAATTCTCATAATCATTTCCGATAAATCAAACAAGCCCATTCCTAATATCCCAAATCGGTTCAAATACTGATTCATTTTCAATATCCAATTAACCGCAAACCAAGAAAATCATTTTACATAGTATTTAATCAAACCAACTTTCCAACTCAATAATTAGAAACAATCACAATTCGATCATCATCACAACAACCTTAAACCAAGTACAACACCCAACTAAGCATCTTCAATCAATCAATAAAATATTTAAACTAGCATTTACATTCATTCCAGGCAACTCAGTTCAATTCATAAAACTTGCAAAATCATAAAGCAATTCTTAGTAGTAAATTAAGTTTAAGAAATCGCCCCTACATCAATTCGACAAAACTCACAAAACCAAACGCGTCAAAACCTCTTCTTTTCCTGGCCCACAGCAACGATAGTCACAACCACAACTCTGTCCTACTTTCGCAGCAACAACAGCAGCTTTAATCAAAACATGCACTGACCGAATTGTGATCCTATGTTATCAAAATCTCAGAATCTTTAACAACTCAGAATAGAATACTGGTTTCAAGAGGTTTCAGAAACGAAAACACTTACCAAAACGATAGGGGCCCCAGCGGCGGTTCCCGACAGCTAGAACGGCGGCAACGGGGAATCTGCTCAGCCTCGAACCCCTCTCTCTCTCTCTCATCTTCGCACCCTTTCTCTCTCTCCGAAGCTTGGCCTTCACCCACAGACATCAACGTAGCAGCTCCACGATGTCAGAACAGCGACGGCAGACTCGGCGGCTGTAACACCCTAACTACCCTAAACCTTACCTCATGCCGTAAAGCAAAGGTTAATCAAAGGTTACGACAATCCTAAGGTTTATATATAGAAGGAATAATAATTCTAGAAGTCTGATGAAGAAAATAAGCTCAAATATGGAATCACAAAGAGCGAACGTTCACACGAAGCTACAAGCGTAACACACAAGATCCACTATGTAAGATAACAAGATATATGTAATTATATAAGAGAATAAAAATTGAAAGATACTAGTCTAGGCCTGCGGAGTTTAGGCCGACTAGTTAAATACAGACATATAGAGTTTTTTGAAAGTAAAACAACTTATACAAACTTTCTCTGAAAGTGAGCCTCTAGGCAAAATAAATACAAAAGTGAGAGAACTAGACAAAATAATCAAAAGAGACTTCAAGACAGGATAAAGGTCATCCGCTCTATCACCACCAAAGCAACTCATCAAGGTGGGTTGTGACCTGCATATGAAAAATAACAACAGAATATGGTATGAGAACCGGAGGTTCTCTGTATGGTAACTGATGAGCGGATAATTTATACGCTTTTTGGCATTATTTTTAGTATGTTTTTAGTATACTTTAGTTAGTTTTTATTATATTTTTATTAGTTTTTAAATAAAAATCACATTACTGGACTTTACTATGAGTTTGTGTGTTTTTCTGTGATTTCAGGTATTTTCTGGCTGAAATTGAGGGACCTGAGCAAAAATCTGATTCAAAGGCTGAAAAAGGACTGCAGATGCTGTTGGATTTTGACCTCCCTGCACTCGAAGTAAATTTTCTAGAGCTACAGAAGCCCAATTGGCACGCTCTTAATTGTGTTGGAAAGTAGACATCCTGGGCTTTCCAGCAATATATAGTAGTTTATACTTTGCTCAAAATTTGATAGCCCAAACTGGCGTTCTAAGTCAGCATAGAAATTCTGGCATCAAAACGCCAGAACTGGCATAAAAGCTGGAGTTAAACGCCCAAACTGGCACAAAAGCTGGCGTTTAACTCCAAGAAAAGTCTCTACACGTGAAAGCTTCAATACTCAGCCCAAGCACATACCAAGTGGGCCCGGAAGTGGATTTCTGCATCATTTACTCATTTCTGTAAACCCTAGGTTACTAGTTCTCTATAAATAGGACCTTTTGCTATTGTATTTAGAGACTTTGAATCTTTGATTAGTCTTATGCTATCTTAGACCTTTATGGAGGCTGGCCATTTGGCCATGCCTAGACCTTGTTCTTATGTATTTTCAACGGTGGAGTTTCTACACACCATAGATTAAGGTGTGGAGCTCTGCTGTTCTTCATGAATTAATGCAAAGTACTACTATTTTTCTATTCAATTCATGCCTACTTCTTCTCTAAGATATACACTCGTTCTTCAACTTGATGAATGTGATGATCCGTGACACTCATCATCATTCTCACCTATGAACGCGTGCCTGACAACCACTTCCGTTCTACATGCAATCAAACTTGAATGTGTATCTCTTGGGTTTCTAATCTAAGATTAGAACCTTCGTGGTATAGGCTAGAATTATTGGCGGCCATTCCTGAGGTCCGAAAAGTCTAAACCTTGTCAGTGGTATTCCGAGTAGGATCTGGGAAGGGATGACTGTGACGAGCTTCAAACTCGCGAGTGTTGGGCGTGTGACAGACGCAAAAGGATCAATGGATCCTATTCCAACATGATCGAGAACCGACAGATGATTAGCCGTGCGGTGACAGCGCATTTGGACCATTTTCACTGAGAGAACGGGAAGTAGCCATTGACAACGGTGATGCCCAACATAAAGCTTGCCATGGAAAGGAGTATGAATGATTGGATGAAGATAATAGGAAAGCAGAGGTTCAGAAGGAACAAAGCATCTTCATACGCTTATCTGAAATTCTCACCAATGAATTGCATAATTATCTCTATCTTTATTTTATGTTTTATTCATATTTTAATTATCAATTCTCCATAACCATTTGAATCCGCCTGACTGAGATTTACAAGGTGACCATAGCTTGCTTCAAGCCGACACTCTCCGTGGGATCGACCCTTACTCACGTAAGGTTTATTACTTGGACGACCTAGTGCACTTGCTGGTTAGTTGTGCGGAGTTGTGACAAAGAGTTGAGATTACAATTGTGCGTACCAAGTTGTTGGTGCCATTGATGATCACAATTTCGTGCACCAAGTTTTTGGCGCCGTTGTCGGGGATTGTTCGAGTTTGGACAACTGACGGTTCATCTTGTTGCTTAGATTAGGTAATTTTATTTTATGTTTAAGCTTTTTACTTCTTATTTTCGAAAAAATTTTCAAAAATACAAAAAAAAAAAATTTCTATTCTATTCTTTAGAGCTTTTAAGAATGAATTCTAGAGTTTCATGATGATTTGTTGAAGTCTGGCTGGCTGTGAAGCCATGTCTAATCTTTTGGACCGAGGTTTCAACCTATCATCACAAGAGCTTGATGATTTCTAACAATCTTGCTGTTGAAAGTAATGATCTGCTAAAGCTTGGCTGGCCATTGGCCATGTCTAGTGTTTTGGACCGAAGCTTTCACTGAAAGCTTGGCTGGCTAGTAAGCCATGTCTAATTTCTGGACCGGAGTTTTAGACTAACATTGCAATGATTCCTGGAATTCTCATTAAAAATTTTGAATCCCTTTATTTTCCTTTCCATATAATTTTTGAAAAATCACAAAAATTTTTTATAAAATCATAAAAAAAATCAAAAATATTTTATGTTTCTTGTTTGAGTCTAGTGTCAATTTTTAAGTTTTGTGTCAATTGCATGTCTTTCTTCTTCTTGCATTTTTTCGAATATATGTAATATGTTCTTCATTGATCTTCAAGCTGTTCTTGATGATTCCATAGCTCTGATCTTTAATTTCTCTTATTTTGTGTCTTTTGTTGTTTTTCATATGCATTTTCAATTTGTTATAGTCCTTAGTATACAAACTTCTAAGTTTGGTGTCTTGCATGCATTGTTTATTTGATCTTAGTTGCATTTTGATTATTTCTCATCATTAAAATTTCAAAAATTTTTAAAATTGTGTCTTTTCAAGTCAATAACATAGAGAATCGAAGATTCAGAATATTCAGCAGAGGAATTACACAGAAAAAGCTGGGTGTTCAAAACGCCCAGTGAAGAAGGAAAACTGGCGTTTAAACACCAGCCAGGGTACCTAGCTGGGCGTTAAACGCCCAAAAAGGTAGCATTTTGGGCGTTAAACGCCAGAATGGATGCCATTCTGGGCGTTTAACGCCAGGAGGACACTAGAGGGAAGATTTTGTTTTTAATTCAAATCTTTTTCAAGTATTCATGATTCTTCAAAATCAAATCTTTTTCAAATCATATCTTTTCAATCATATCTTTTCAAAATCAATTTTATTTCAATTTTTATTTATTACTATTTTCGAAAATCCTTGCTACAATTAGTGATTTAATTAAAAATTTTCAAGTTGTTACTTGCCTATTAAGAAAGGATCAAAAGTTTTAATTCTAGAATCATATCTTTTAATTTCTTGTTAGTCAAGTAATCAACTTTAATTTTAAAACTTTCCTTTTTTTAATTCTCAATTCATATCTTTTCAATTATATATTTTCAATTACATCTTTTTCAAAATTAAGTTTTAATCATATCTCTTTGATTTCTAATTTCAAAATTTTTTTCAAAAATCACTTAATTTCTTTCCCAATCTTGATTTTCGAAAATCATCAATCAAAATTTCAAATTTCTTTTTATTATTTCAAAATCTTTTTAATTTATTTTCGAAAATTCTTCTCCTCTTCTCACATCCTTTTATTTAAAGGACTAACACCTCTCCATTATCAACAATTCGAACTCTATCTCTCTTGATAAGTTCAAATTCTCTCTTCTCTACCTCATCCTTCTATTTTTATTTTCCTCTGACACCTCAAGGAATCTCTATACTGTGACATAGAGGATTCCATATTTTCTTCTCCTCTCTTTTTATATGAGCAGGAGCAAGGACAAGGGCATTTTTGTTGAAGCTGATCCTGAACCTGAAAGGACCTTGAAGAGAAAGCTAAGAGAAGCTAAAGTTCAACTCTCTATAGAGGACCTAACAGAAATTTTCAAACAAGAAGAAGCCATGGCAGCCAAAAACAACAACAATGCCAACAATGCAAGGAAGGTGCTTGGTGACTTTACTGCACCTACTTCTGACTTCTATGGGAGAAGCATCTCAATACCTACCATTGGAGCAAACAACTTTGAGCTTAAGCCTCAATTAGTTTCTCTGATGTAACAGAATTGCAAGTTTCATGGACTTTAATTGGAAGATCCTCATCAGTTCTTAGCTAAATTCTTGCAAATCTGTGACACTGTTAAGACCAATGGGGTTGGTCCCGAGGTCTACAAGCTTATGCTTTTTCTCTTTGCTGTAAGAGACAAAGCTAGAACATGGTTGGATTCACAACCTAAAGAAAGCTTGAAATCTTGGGAAAAGCTAGTCAGTGCCTTCTTGGCAAAGTTCTTTCCACCTCAAAAATTGAGCAAGCTTAGAGTGGAAGTCCAAACCTTCAGATAGAAAGAAGGTGAATCCCTCTATGAAGCTTGGGAAAGATACAAACAATTGATCAAAAGGTGTCTTTCTGACATGCTTTCAGAATGGAGCATTATAGGTATCTTCTATGATGGTCTATCTGAACTGTCCAAGATGTCATTAGACAGCTCTGCTGGAGGATCTCTTCATCTGAAGAAGACGCCTGTAGAAGCTCAAGAACTCATTGAAATGGTTGCAAATAACCAATTCATGTACACTTCTGAAAGGAATCCTGTGAATAATGGGACAAATCAGAAGAAAGGAGTTCTTGAAATTGATACTCTGAATGCTATATTGGCTCAGAACAAAATATTGACTCAACAAGTCAATATGATTTCTCAAAGTCTGTCTAGAATGCAAGCAGCAACAGGCAGTACCAAAGAAGCTTCATCTGAAGAAGAAGCTTATGATCCTGAGAACCCAGCAATGGAAGAGGTGAATTACATGGGAGAATCCTATGGAAACACCTATAATCCTTTATGGAGAAATCACCCAAATCTCTCATGGAAGGATAAACAGAGGCCTCAACAAGGCTTCAACAACAATAATGGTGGAAAAAATAGGTTTAGTAATAGCAAGCCCTTTCCATCATCTTCTCAGCAACAGACAGAGAATTCTAAGCAGAACCACTCTAACTTAGCAACTGTAGTCTCTGATCTAATTAAAACCACTCAAAGTTTCATGACTGAAACAAGGTCCTCCATTAGAAATTTAGAGGCACAAGTGGGTCAGCTGAGCAAGAAAGTTACTGAACTCCCTCCTAGTACTCTTCCAAGCAATACAGAAGAGAATCCAAAAGGAGAGTGCAAGGCCATCAACATAACCCACACGGCCGAACCTGGAGAGGAGGAAGAGGCAGTAATCTCCACTGAGGAAGTCCTCAATGGACATCCACTGGTCTCCAAGGAGTTCCCTAATGAGGAACCATGGGAATCTGAGGCTCACATTGAGACCATAGAGATTCCATTGAATTTACTTTTGCCATTCATGAGCTCTGAAGAGTATTCTTCCTCTGAAGAGGATGAAGATGTTACTGAAGAACAAGATGCTAAGTACTTTAGAGCAATCATGAAGCTAAATGCCATGCTATTTGGTAATGAGACTTGGGAGGATGAACCCCCCTTGCTCCCCAAAGAACTGAATGACTTGACTAGGCAGAAATTACCTCTGAAGAGACAAGATCCTGAAAAGTTCTCAATACCTTGTACCAAAGGCACCATGACCTTTGAGAAGGCTCTATGTGACCTAGGGTCAAGTATAAACCTCATGCCTCTCTCTGTAATGGAGAAGCTAGGAATCCTTGAGGTACAAGCTACAAGAATCTTACTAGAGATGGCAGACAATTCAAGGAAACGGGCTTATGGACTTGTAGAGGATGTCTTGGTAAAGGTTGAAGACCATTACATCCCTGCTGATTTCATAATCCTAGATACTGGAAAGTGTATGGATGAAACCATCATCCTTGGCAGACCCTTTCTAGCCACAGCAAAAGCTGTGATTGATGTTGACAGAGGAGAATTGGTCCTTCAAGTGAATGAGGACTCCTTTGTGTTTAAAGCTAAAGGATCTCCCTCTGTAACCATGGAGAGGAAGCATGAAAAGCTCCTCTCAATACAGAGTCAAACAAAATCCCCACATTCAAACTCTAAGTTTGGTGTTGGGAGGCTACAACCAAACTCTAAGTTTGGTGTTGAGAGGCCATCATCATGCTCTGAGTATCTGTGAGGCTCCATGAGAGCCCACTGTCAAGCTACTGACATTAAAGAAGTGCTTATTGGGAGGCAACCCAATTTTACTTATCTATGTTATATTTCTATTTTCCATTGTTATTTTATGCTTTCTGTAGCTTGATGATCATGTGAAGTCACAAAAACAATTGAAAAAGCAAAAACAAACTGAAAAATAGAATGAAAATAGCACACCCTGGAGCAAGCAAGAGATCCCATTCATGGAGCTCAAGAGGTGCAGGAAGCTCATCACCATGAGATCCTGGAGATGCCTCAAATGCATTTTCCTCCACAAAACTATTGGGAGCAAATCAACACCTCCCTAGGAGAATTAAGTTCCAACATGGGACAACTAAGGGTGGAACATCAAGAGCACTCCATCATCCTTCATGAAATCAGAGAAGATCAAAAAGCAATGAGGGATGAGCAACAAAGACAAGGAAGAGACATAGAAGAGCTCAAGGACATCATTGGTTCCTCAAGAAGGAAACGCCACCGTCACTAAGGTGGACTCATTCCTTGTTCTTACATTCTCTGTTTTTCGTTCTCTATGTTAAGTGCTTATCTATGTTTGTGTCTTCATTACATGATCATTAGTATTTAGTAACTTTGTCTTAAAGTTATGAATGTCCTATGAATCCATCACCTCTCTTAAACGAAAACTATTTTAATTCAAAAGAACAAGAAGTACATGAGTTTCGAATTTATCCTTGAACTTAGTTTAATTATATTGATGTGGTGACAATGCTTCTTATTTTCTGAATGAATGCTTGAACAGTGCATATGTCTTTTGAAGTTGTTGTTTAAGAATGTTAAATATGTTGGCTCTTGAAAGAATGATGATAAGGAGACATGTTATTTGATAATCTGAAAAATCATGAAAATGATTCTTGAAGCAAGAAAAAGCAGCAAAGAACAAAGCTTGCAGAAAAAAAAAGGGGCAAAAAAAATAGAAAGAAAAAGAAAAAGCAAGCAGAAAAAGCCAAAAGCTCTTAAAACCAAGAGGCAAGAGCAAAAAGCCAATAACCCTTAAAACCAAAAGGCAAGGGCAAATAAAAAGGATCCCAAGGCTTTGAGCATCAGTGGATAGGAGGGCCTAAAGGAATAAAATCCTGGCCTAAGCGGCTAAACCAAGCTGTCCCTAACCATGTGCTTGTGGCGTGTAGGTGTCAAGTGAAAACTTGAGACTGAGCGGTTAAAGTCAAGGTCCAAAGCAAAAAAAAAGAGTGTGCTTAAGAACCCTGGACACCTCTAATTGGGGACTTTAGCAAAGCTGAGTCACAATCTGAAAAGGTTCACCCAATTATGTGTCTGTGGCATTTATGTATCCGGTGGTAATACTGGAAAACAAAGTGCTTAGGGCCACGGCCAAGACTCATAAAGTAGCTGTGTTCAAGAATCATCATACTGAACTAGGAGAATCAATAACACTATCTGAACTCTGAGTTCCTGTAGATGCCAATCATTCTGAACCTCAATGGATAAAGTGAGATGCCAAAACTATACAAGAGGCAAAAAGCTATAAGTCCCGCTCATTTAATTGGAGCTATATTTCATTGATAGTTTGGAATTTATAATATATTCTCTTCTTTTTATCCTATTTGATTTTCAGTTGCTTGGGGACAAGCAACAATTTAAGTTTGGTGTTGTGATGAGCGGATAATTTATACGCTTTTTGGCACTGTTTTTAGTATGTTTTTAGTAGAATCTGGTTACTTTTATGGATGTTTTCATTAGTTTTTATGTTAAATTCACATTTCTGGACTTTACTATGAGTTTGTGTGTTTTTCTGTGATTTCAGGTATTTTCTGGCTGAAATTGAGGGACTTGAGCAAAAATCAGATTCAGAGGTTGAAGAAGGACTGCTGATGCTGTTGGATTCTGACCTCCCTGCACTCAAAGTGGATTTTCTGGAGCTACAGAACTCGAAATGGCGCGCTTCCAATTGCATTGGAAAGTGGACATCTAGGGATTTCCAGCAATATATAATAGTCCATACTTTGAACGAGTTTAGATGACGTAAAAGGGCGTTGAACGCCAGTTCTACGCTGCTGTCTGGAGTTAAACGCCAGAAATAAGTCACAAACCAGAGTTGAACGCCAGAAATATGTTACAACCTGGCGTTCAACTCCAGAAAGAGCCTCTGCACGTGGAACATTCAAGCTCAGCCCAAGCACACACCAAGTGGAACCCGGAAGTGGATTTATGCATCAACTACTTACTTCTGTAAACCCTAGTAGCCAGTTTATTATAAATAGGACTTTTTACTATTGTATTAAACATCTTTGGATTATCTTTTGATCTTTGGATCATCTTTGGATGCCTAGTTCTTAGATCAGAGGGGCTGGCCATTCGGCCATGCCTGAATCTTTCACTTATGTATTTTCAAACAGTAGAGTTTCTACACTCCATAGATTAAGGTGTGGAGCTCTGCTGTTCCTCATGAATTAATGCAAAGTACTACTGTTTTTCTATTCAACTCAACTTATTCCGCTTCTAAGATATTTATTCTCACTTTAACATGAATGTGATGAACGTGACAATCATCATCATTCCCTATGAACGCGTGCCTGACAACCACTTCCGTTCTACCTTAGATTGAATGAGTATCTCTTGGATCTCTTAATCAGAATCTTCGTGGTATAAGCTAGATTGATGGCGGCATTCATGAGAATCCGAAAAGTCTAAACCTTGTCTGTGGTATTCCGAGTAGGATTCAGGGATTGAATGACTGTGACGAGCTTCAAACTCGCGAGTGCTGGGCGTAGTGACAGACGCAAAATGAGGGTGAATCCTATTCCAGCATGATCGAGAACCTCAGATAATTAGCCATGCTGTGACAGAGCATTTGGACCATTTTCACAAGAGGATGGGATGTAGCCATTGACAACGGTGATGCCCTTACATAAAGCCAGCCATGGAAAGGAGTAGGATTGATTGGATGAAGGCAGCAGGAAAGCAGAGGTTCAGAGGAACGAACGCATCTCTATGCGCTTATCTGAAATTCTCACCAATGATTTACATAAGTATTTCTATCCTTATTTTATTATTTATTTTTGAAAACTCCATAACTATTTTATATCCGCCTGACTGAGATTTACAAGGTGACCATAACTTGCTTCATACCAACAATCTCCGTGGGATCGACCCTTACTCACGTAAGGTTTATTACTTGGACGACCCAGTGCACTTGCTGGTTAGTTGTATCGAAGTTGTGACAAATTATGAATTGAGATTAGAGCACCAAGTTTTTGGAGCCATTACCAGAGATCACAATTTCTTGCACCAACCGGGCTATCATGATCCATAGCATCATGATTGGAGAAGAAGTAGAAGTTCATGAGGTTATATCCCTAGAACTCTACAAGGTGGCAGACAAGTCCTCTACTTTGTCAAGGTTAGCCTTCCCTCATCTTATTTGTCAACTTTGCAATTCAGCTGGAATTGACATAGAGGAAGACATCCTCATTGATGAGGACAAGCCCATCACTAAGAAAAGGATGGAGCAAACAAGAGATCCCACTCATGGACAAGAGCGTGAGGAAATTCCTCATCATGAAATCCCTGAGATGCCTCAAGGGATGCATTTTCCTCCAAAAAATTATTGGGAGAAAATAGCACACCCTAGGAGAATTAAGTTCCAACATGGGACAACTAAGGGTGGAGCACCAAGAACATTGCATCCTCCTCCATGAAATTAGAGAAGACCAAAGAGTCATGAGGGAGGAGCAACAAAGGCAAGGAAGAGACATTGAGGAACTCAAGCACTCCATAAGATCTTCAAGAGGAAGAACAAGCCGCCATCACTAAGGTGGACCCGTTCTTTAATTTCCTTGTTCTTTATTTTTCTGTTTTTTGAAAATTATGCTTTAGGTTTATCTATGTTTGTGTCTTTATTACATGATCAGTAGTGTCTAAGTATCTATGCCTTAAAGCTATGAAAATGAGTCCATCACTTTTCTTAAATGAAAAATGTTTTTAATTGAAAAAGAAAAAGAAGTGCATGAATTTCGAATTTTAAAACAGTTTAGTTATTTTGATGTGGTGGCAATACTTTTGTCTTTCTGAATGAATGCTTGAACAGTGCATATTTTTGAGTTTGTTGTTCATAAATGTTAAAATTGTTGGCTCTTGAAAGAATGATGGAAAAGGAGAAATGTTATTTGATAATCTGAAAAATCATAAAAATGATTCTTGAAGCAAGAAAAAGCAGTGAAAAGCTTGCAGAAAAAAAAAGAAGAAAAAAAAGGAAGAAAAAGAAAAAGCAAGCAGAAAAAGCCAATAGCCCTTTAAACCAAAAGGCAAGGGTAAAATAAAAAGGATTCAAGGCTTTGAGCATCAGTGGATAGGAGGGCCCACAGGAATAAAATCCTGGCCTAAGCAGCTAAACCAAGCTGTCCCTAACCATGTGCTTGTGGCGTGAAGGTGTCAAGTGAAAACTTGAGACTGGGCGGTTAAAGTCGTGGTCCAAAGCAAAAAGAGTGTGCTTAAGAGCTCTGGACACCTCTAATTGGGGACTCTAGCAAAGCTGAGTCACAATCTGAAAAGGTTCACCCAGTTATGTGTCTGTGGCATTTATGTATCCGGTGGTAATACTGGAAAACAAAATGCTTAGGGTCACGGCCAAGACTCATAAAGTAGCTGTGTTCAAGAATCAAGATACTAAACTAGGAGAATCAATAACACTATCTGAATTCCGAGTTCCTATAGACGCCAATTATTCTGAACTTCAAAGGATAAAGTGAGATGCCGAAACTGTTCAGAAGAAAAAAGCTAATAAGCCCCGCTCATCTAATTAAGACTGATCTTCATAGATGTTTTTGGAATTCATTGCATATTCTATTTATACGCTTTTTGGCATTGTTTTTAGTATGTTTTTAGTATACTTTAGTTAGTTTTTATTATATTTTTATTATTTTTTAAATAAAAATCACATTTCTAGACTTTACTATGAGTTTGTGTGTTTTTCTGTGATTTCAGGTATTTTCTGGCTGAAATTGAGGGACCTGAGCAAAAATCTGATTCAGAGGCTGAAAAAGGACTGCAGATGCTGTTGGATTCTGACCTCTCTGCACTCGAAGTAGATTTTCTGGAGCTACAGATACCCAATTGGCGCACTCTTAATTGCGTTGAAAGGTAGACATCCTGGGCTTTCCAGCAATATATAATAGTCCATACTTTGCTCAGGATTTGATGGCCCAAACCGGCGTTCCAAGTCAGCATAGAAATTCTGGCATCAAAACGCCAGAACTGGCATAAAAGCTGGAGTTAAACGCCCAAACTGGCACAAAAGCTGGCGTTTAACTCCAAGAAAAGCCTCTACACGTGAAAGCTTCAATACTCAACCCAAGCACACACCAAGTGGGCCCGGAAGTAGATTTCTGCATCATTTACTCATTTCTGTAAACCCTAGGTTACTAGTTCTCTATAAATAGGACCTTTTGCTATTGTATTTAGAGACTTTGAATCTTTGATTAGTCTTATGCTATCTTAGACCTTTATGGAGGCTGGCCATTCGGCCATGCCTAGACCTTGTTCTTATGTATTTTCAACGGTGGAGTTTCTACACACCATAGATTAAGGTGTGGAGCTCTGCTGTTCTTCATGAATTAATGCAAAGTACTACTGTTTTTCTATTCAATTCACGCCTACTTCTTATCTAAGATATACACTCATTCTTCAACTTGATGAATGTGATGATTTGTGACACTCATCATCATTCTCACCTATGAAGGCGTGCCTGACAACCACTTCCATTCTACATGCAATCAAGCTTGAATGTGTATCTCTTGGTTTTCTAATCTAAGATTAGAACCTTCGTGGTATAGGCTAGAATTATTGGCAGCCATTCCTGAGGTCCGGAAAGTCTAAACCTTGTCTGTGGTATTTCGAGTAGGATCTGGGAAGGGATGACTGTGACGAGCTTCAAACTCGCGAGTGTTGGGCGTGTGACAGACGCAAAAGGATCAATGGATCCTATTTCAACATGATCGAGAACCGACAGATGATTAGCCATGCGGTGACAGTGCATTTGGACCATTTTCACTGAGAGAACGGGAAGTAGCCATTGACAACGGTGATGCCCAACATAAAGCTTGCTATGGAAAGGAGTATGAATGATTGGATGAAGACAATAGGAAAGCAGAGGTTCAGAAGGAACAAAGCATCTTCATACGCTTATCTGAAATTCTCACCAATGAATTGCATAAGTATCTCTATCTTTATTTTATGTTTTATTCATATTTTAATTATCAATTCTCTATAACCATTTGAATCTGCCTGACAGAGATTTACAAGGTGACCATAGCTTGCTTCAAGCCGACAGTCTCCGTGGAATCGACCCTTAACGTAAGGTTTATTACTTGGACGACCCAGTGCACTTGCTGGTTAGTTGTGCGGAGTTGTGACAAAGAGTTGAGATTACAATTGTGCGTACCAAGTTGTTGGCGCCATTGATGATCACAATTTCGTGCACCAGTAACAGTGCCCAATAATGTAAGATGTAAGGCTCCGGGACGCCGAAGGCAATCCTAGAACTTCGCATCGCATACGGATCTTCAAGCTTAGAATAAAATAAATAAATAAAGAACTTAAACCATAAACAGGGTTGTCTAAACTTAGGGTAATTCTAACTAATACTAATCACCGCTGTCCCGCAGCCTTCACCAACCTACCCTTTGGGCGATTCCATCGCCACCGCCTACCTAACCTCCTCAGCACCAGACAAACACAGATAATGCAATCAAGTAAAACACAAGTAGTATTCATATATCACAATTAATTCAAGAAGCAAGTAGGCATATTATACAATTTGGCAAACTCAAGTAATCAAAGCAAACAAACACATAAGAGATGCATATGATGAATGCCTGTCCTATTGACTCGTGATATCACTTGTCGGTCCGTAAATGCCAACCCGACACATCCTCTCAGATGTAGCCTTTTCTGCCACGCCAGAGATATAGTGCCGTGCACACTCATTGCATGCAGCAGCGAATCTGCTACGTCAGAGGTATAGTGCCCTGCACACTCATACAGTAGGGAGTCTACTACGCTAGGGATATAGGCCCCGCACACTTCATGCAGCAGAGAAGGAAATAAGCACAACAAATCATGCAGCAAAATAATCTACCATGCTGGGGATATAGGCCCTGCACACTCTCAACAACAACTAGTCATGCAGCAGAGAAATCTGCTACGCTGGAGATATAGGCTCCGCACACTTTCATATACTCCAATAATTTCCTCATTATTCCTTTCCAAGTTCTCAACTTATCATAACCATCCTCAATTCATAATTTTCCATTCCGAACTCATCAGTTCATCAGTTTCTCAATTCGTTGTCAGTAATCACCAAGTTCACTACTATTCCTTCTCTCTCAACCAAACTCATTCTCAATACACCAGAAACCTAAACCTCCGTTCTCTAACTTTTCAAAGTAATACCCAAATAATTCCAAGACCTTCTCTATGTTTAACATCCAAAAGCAAGCCAAAAAGTCTTAAATAGGTGCCACAGAAGTTTACAAGCTTGTTGGGAAGGTGAAACAGTTAAAAACAATATTTTAGTTGAAAAACAGGGCATGTGCGTACGCACAAGAATGTGCGTGCGCGTGCCCAAGAAAGTTTTCAAATGTGTTTATACAAATAGAGGTGTGCGTACGCATAGGGAGTAAAATTTTCAAACTCCGTTCATCCGCACAAGACGTGCGCACGCCCTCAACAGAGTGCACCTTCCAACGTGTGCGTGCACACAGCTTGCCAAACTTAGTTGGCTGTGTGTGCGCACAGGGCGTGCTAGCGCTCCCATCAGTGAGCCTTCCCCTGTGTGTGCATATGCACAAGGCTGTGCATACGCACAGGTTCAAAAACTCATAGGGGTGTGCATGCGCACCGATGACGTGTCACCATGTCATATTTTTCTATGCTTTTTCATACAAGAAATTTATGATTTGTGCTTAAATATTGAATGCTTTTGTACTTAATTGGTATATTTCTTTGATCTTTTAATTTTATAAACCTTGTAGGAAATAAGAAGAAAAAGAAGCAAAGAAGCACAAAATAAGCTAAAAAGACAAAAAAAAAGCTTTGGGGCACACTTTGAAGTTGGAGCACACTTTGGAGCCTTAGGCCACACTTTTAAAAGCGTGGCCCATGACCAAATTAACGGAGATTGACAATCATCACACAAATCTCGGTTCATGCCAAGAGCCTAGCTTTATCGTGATGCAATTTTAACTTGGAAGCAAGAATTTTCACTAAGTTAAGCTTGGGCGCTCACAGCATGACCATGCCTCCTTCAAAGGGCTATAACTTGAGCTACAAATGTCCAATTGATGTTCTTCTAGTTGCATTGGAAAGCTGACATTCGGAGTTTTCCAACGATATATGGCAATTCATATTTGGCATGAAATCGAGGAACGAGTGAAAGGCATCTTTAAGGACAAAAAACAAGCAAAAATAAACCAAAGTGCAACCACCAAGATTCGAAGTGGGAGACACAAGGAAACCAAGGAAGTAGCACTCTTGTGGAGGAGCTCAACGTTTGCGCCAATGTTTGCCTCAAACGTGAGGTCAAATGTTGGCTTAAGAAGTACCCTGGGAGGAGCTAACGTTTGCGCCAACGTTTGCCTCAAACATGGGGTCAAACGTTGGCTTAAGAAGTACCCTAGGAGGAGCTAACGTTTGCACCAATGTTTGCCTCAAATATGAGGTCAAAAGTTGGCTTAAGAAGTACCTTGGGAGGAGCTAACGTTTGCGCCAACGTTTGCCTCAAACGTGAGGTCAAACGTTGGCTCAAGAACACCCTGGAGGAGGAGCCACGTTTACGCCAACGTTTGCCTCAAACGTGAGGTCAAACGTTGGCTGAAGATTGCCTTGGGGAGGATCACGTTTGAGCTCACGTTTGACCTCAAACGTGAACTCAAACATGAGTGACAGCAACCACCCGTTCTGCATGATGCCATTACACGAAGACGTTTGAGTCAATGTTTGCCTCAAACGTTGACTCAAACGTGAATGATCCCAAAGTCCATAGTGCAAACGGATTTCTTCTCAAGACCAAGAGCAATGAACAGAGGCTATCTTCAACCCAATTCCATCAAGGTCATCCGGATCCATTCTTCCTCAAATCCAAAGCAAGCTAAGCCCATTACCATCACTCAAAGGCACAATAGATAGTTAAAATAGGAATTTCATTTAATTGTAATTTGTTTTTAATTTCACTTTCATTTTCATTTTTTACTTTGTAAAGCCTATATAAAGGCATCAATTCCATTTCATTAGGAGGCTGGCTCCACTAGGGAGCAGTAGGATTAGAGAACTCTCTCTTAGTTTTCATTTTTGTTTTGAATCTTGGGTTGAGAATTGAAGAAATTATGTTTCAATCTCACCTTGAGAATTCTCTCTGTTTGCTTGTCTGCATAATTTCAGTGAATTGTGATTTGAATCAAAGCTCTCTTTACTGCTTTCATCTCTATTTCTTCTTCAATCTGTTTGCTGTTGGATCAAGGAAGGGATTGAGATCTAGACTTATTTTCTAGTCTCATTGAGCTCCTGAGATCTTTAACCTCTCATTTAGATTTTGCAATTGAGCCAAGCTGCTTTCTGTTTTGATTTTTCAAGTGATTTTCCAAATCTGTTTGAATCTGCTGCATCTTTTACTTCTCTATTGATTGCTATTTACACTTCCTTGTTTGATTTCTTGAATCCCAGCTCCCAAAATCCTTTTATTCTTCCTGCAATTTAGATTTCCAGTTGCTTGAATTATTGCTTCTTTTAATTTCCAGCACCCAGCCCCTTTTACATTTGATGCAATTTACATTTCTTGTCATTTAAGATTTTGCCAATTTACTTTTCTTGCTCTTTAAGCTTCTGCCAATTTACTTCCTGCAAACTTAAATTCCTTGTCATTTACATTCTGTTGCTTTGATTTCAATCAATTCACTTCAATGTTAGCTTGACTAAACTAATCACCCACTAAAGTTGCTTGATCCATCAATCCCTGTGGGATCAACCTCACTCTAAGTGAGTTTTACTACTTGATGCGACCCGGTATACTTGCCGGTGAGTCTTTGGTGTTGGAATTTCGTTTCCAACCCATCAAGTTTTTGGCGCCATTGCCGGAGATTGATTTAGATCAACAATGATTAAGTAGGTGAGAAGTCTAGATCAAGAATTTTATTTATTTTTGTTTTCTGTTTTAGATTAAAACCAAGGTGTTTGAGTTTTTGCCTCACTAAGAAATTCTCATCTCTGATATGAGTAATTTCAATTTTCAATGGTGTTGTGTTTTCCAAAATTCAAATGGAGTTCAACTCATCTTATGATCAAACAAATTTTATGGGATATTACCCACCATCACCAATCTCTAATGGTGGCTGGGAATATCACCAAGAAAATACAAATTCTAAGCACTTCAATCCATGGAGATTTGCTTCAGAGACACAAGATGAGCAGGAGAATCATATGGGATACCAACCACCACCACAAAATAATTCATATTATTATCCTCATGGTGGATGGGAGTATCACCAAAGAATGAAAGAGCTTCCACCCTCACTTCCCAGTTGCTCATTTGAAAGTTCTTCATCCCTTGATTATGCGTCAACACAAAGTTTCTTCCAAAATCCATACAAGTCATCCCACCAATCACACAACTCATTCCACACCCCTCAACACAACTTCACCACAACAAGCCAATGCCAAGCCATTGAAATACACAGACAACTCGTGAAAAGACACACGCAACCCTAATCTTGGAAAGAAATCCTCTTCAAGAAGATGAATATGCCCTTAGAGCAAACAAGGAGGACCTTAGAACCCTTAAACAGAGAGGATGAAGACCAATTTGTGGGTGAGGAAGTGGGAAAGCAAGATGAGGAAGCCTCTGTGTCAAGTGAAATTTCAATGGAAAAGGAGGTTGTGGAGGTGTTTGAACCTGTGGCTTCATATTCACAGAAGATAATTGAGGTGATAGAGGAATATGAAACTTTACTCCCAAAAGACTTAATGGAAGATCACGTAAAAGAAGAGGAGGAAGCCAATCAAGAGAAGTCACACTCAACTGAAGCAGAGAAGTGCAAAGAGGAAAAGCTCATGGAACCACCAATGCAAAAAGCACTTGATGAAGAAATCACTCCAACAATCACACAACCACCAAGACTTGGACTCAAGGAAGTGAAGGCAATTAACAAAAGCACCGAGAAGAGGATTGTGACCAAGCTACAAAGGACAATATTCATGAAGAAGAGAAGGTCAACTACAAGCAATCCTCCCCCTGATCTAGCAAGCAAGCTCAATCAAGTCATTAACAAAAGAAAGCTTGCTGAGGAGAGACCAAGACAGGGAGCAATAGCTGAATCTTCTCCTCTCTTGAGGTCATTCCTCTTAACAAACTGGAAGAAGAGGAAGAAAGTGAACAACATGTCAACCGTAGGTATAATTTCTCTTCTCTGCTTTGTTTTCTTTCTGTGCTTTGTTTAAATTCAATAAATTGGCATATGGTTACATTCTAAGTTTGGTGTTGCCCAGCAACAAACTGTTTTCCATCTTCATGGATGATTGCATCAATTCTACATGGAAGTGTCACACTAAGATTCTAAGTTTGGTGTGCCACTTAATTCTCTATGCAAGAATCCAGCAACACCACTTGTCTGCATAATCATAATGCCTTTACAGTAGCATCTTTCTTTTGGTTTGAATTTGTTTATTATTCTCTTTGTTTTAGTCATTTTTTTGTTTTTAATGCTTTCATTCATGTTGCTCTTTAACTGTTCTTGTTAATACTTCACCAAGACATCCTTATTCATGACAGATTCTTCACTTGGTGATTGTATTTAACATATAACAGTTTTTCTTTTTTTTGTTTAGTTTGAATTCAAATAAATTAACATGTGATTGCATTCTAAGTTTGGTGTTGCTATGCAATAAAAATTTGGGTCCAATATCTACTAGATACTTGCATCAATTCCAAGTGAAAGTGTAACACTAAGTTTGGTGTGCCACCTATTCTTTATGCAAAGTATTGTGCACACCTTCTTATGCTTACAATCACAATGTTTCTGTTTCTCTGTGCCTTGATGGTTAATCTTTAAATTTTTCTTGCTTAAAACACATGTGCTACTAACATTTCATTGTATAAGACATTCATAATCCATCTTAGCCCCATAGCCATTGTTCTAATTATTGCTTGAGGATGAACAAGCATTCTGAGTTTGACAAGGGAAAGGGAAGAATGAGAGGAAAATGACAACAATAAGAAGATGAATTACATGGTTGTAAAGTTCCTTTTCCTCTCCTTTGTTTCTAACACTTTAAATTGCATGATTGTCTTTATATTCTCTGTATGCATGTGTGGTATGAATGAGCATAGCCTGAATTATGATCTGTAACATGTTGCCATGCCATTATGACTACCAACTTGAGTTTTGTAAAGTTCAAAGCAGTAAAGTATCATGATCATAAACAAACAAGGCATTAAAGAAGAACTTAGCATGTGCATACAAGTATTGGAAGGCTAGTATGGTTAATTGTTGCTCAATTACATTAGATTTTATTTAATTGAAGTTTTCATCTAGGACATTTTGTGAAATCTTTTGAAATCATGAAAACCTTGAAGAAGCAAATGCAATTAAAGGCAAGAAAAGAAAAAGGGAAAGAATGAGAAAGCTGAAGGCTCTGAGTACCAATGACAATATGTTAAGTACTTGTGGTGTTTATGTATCAAGCAAAAAGCTTGAAAACAAAACACTTAGAAGTCAAGGCTAGGCTCAAGTGCAAAAGCACTCCCTCAAAGCTCAAGGCTCTTAGCATCAATGATTAGAGAGTTAAGAAAAGAAACAAATGAGCTTAATGAAGTCCTCTAATTTAAATGCTTGTGGTGCTTATGTATCAAGTGGTAATACTTGAAAATAAAACATTTAGAAGTCGTAGCTTTGTTATCAACTCATGGGGCAAAGCACCCAAAAGGAGAAGCTAATAAGAAAATCAAAAGCTTGCTTCAAGGAAGAAATATAAGAAAAGATTTCATAAATTGAGCTAGATAGAAGCATCAATCATTTATATTTCTTTTGTGATTGTAGCATGCATAAGAAACTAACTTACCATGAACATTAACTTGCCATTCTTCTCACCTTGGATTGTCAATCTTTATTGCATGATTCTTTTCTTGCTTGGGGACAAGCAAGGTTTAAGTTTGGTGTTGTGATGACATGTCACCATGTCATGTTTTTCTATGCTTTTTCATACAAGAAATTTATGATTTGTGCTTAAATATTGAATGCTTTTGTACTTAATTGGTATATTTCTTTGAACTTTTAATTTTATAAACCTTGTAGGAAATAAGAAGAAAAAGAAGCAAAGAAGCACAAAATAAGCAAAAAAGAAAAAAAAAGCTTTGGGGCACACTTTGAAGTTGGAGCACACTTTGGAGCCTTAGGCCACGCTTTTAAAAGCGTGGCCCATGACCAAATTAAAGGAGATTGACAATCAGCACACAAAGCTCGGTTCATGCCAAGAGCCTAGCTTTATTGTGATGCAATTTCAACTTGGAAGCAAGAATTTTCACTAAGTTAAGCTTGGGCGCTCACAACATGACCATGCCTCCTTCAAAGGGCTATAACTTGAGCTACAGATGTTTGATTGATGTGCTTTCAGTTGTGTTGGAAAGCTGACATTCAGAGCTTTCCAACGATATATGGTAATCCATATTTGGCATGAAATTGAGGCACGAGTGAAAGGCATCTTTAAGGACTAAAAACAAGCAAAAATAAACCAAAGTGCAACCACCAAGATTCAAAGGGGGAGACACAAGGAAACCAAGGAAGTAGCGCTCTTGTGGAGGAGCTCAACGTTTGCGCCAACGTTTGCCTCAAACGTGGGGTCAAATGTTGGCTTAAGAAGTACCCTGGGAGGAGCTAACGTTTGCGCCAACATTTGCCTAAAACGTGAGGTCAAACGTTGGCTTAAGAACACCCTGGAGGAGGAGCCATGTTTGCGCCAACGTTTGCCTCAAACGTGAGGTCAAACGTTGGCTGAAGATAGCCTTGGGGAGGATCACGTTTGAGCTCATGTTTGACCTCAAACGTGAACTCAAACGTGAGTGACAGCAACCACCCGTTCTGCATGATGCCATTACACGAAGACGTTTGAGTCAACGTTTGCCTCAAACGTTGACTCAAACGTGAATGATCCCAAAGTCCATAGTGCAAACAGATTTCTTCTCAAGACGAAGAGCAATCAACAGAGGCTATCTTCAACCCAATTCCATCAAGGCCATCCGGATCCATTCTTCCTCAAATCCAAAGCAAACTAAGCCCATTACCATCACTCAAAGGCACAAGAGATAGTTAAAATAGGAATTTCATTTAATTGTAATTTTTTTTAATTTCACTTTCATTTTTAGTTTTTACTTTGTAAAGCCTATATAAAGGCATCAATTCCATTTCATTAGGAGGCTGGCTCCACTAGGGAGTAGTAGAATTAGAAAACTCTCTCTTAGTTTTCATTTTTGTTTTGAATCTTGGGTTGAGAATTGAAGAAATTCTGTTTCAATCTCACCTTGAGAATTCTCTCTGTTTGCTTGTTTGCATAATTTCAGTGAATTGTGATTTGAATCAAAGCTCTCTTTACTGCTTTCATCTCTATTTCTTCTTCAATCTGTTTGCTGTTGGATCAAGGAAGGGATTGAGATCTAGACTTGTTTTCTAGTCTCGTTGAGCTCCTGAGATCTTCAACCTCTCATTTAGATTTTGCAATTGAGCTAAGCTGCTTTTTGTTTTGATTTTTCAAGTGATTTTCCAAATCTGTTTGAATCTGCTGCATCTTTTACTTCTCTGTTGATTGCTATTTACACTTCCTTGTTTGATTTCTTGAATCCCAGCTCCCAAAATCCTTTTATTCTTCCTGCAATTTAGATTTCCAGTTGCTTGAATTATTGCTTCCTTTAATTTCCAGCACCCAGCTCCATTTACATTTGATGCAATTTACATTTCTTGTCATTTAAGATTTTGCCAATTTACTTTTCTTGCTCTTTAAGCTTCTGCCAATTTACTTCCTACAAACTTAAATTTCTTGTCATTTACATTCTGTTGTTTCAATTTCACTCAATTCACTTCAATGTTAGCTTGACTAAACTAATCACCCACTAAAGTTGCTTGATCCATCAATCCCTGTGGGATCGACCTCACTCTAAGTGAGTTTTACTACTTTATGCGACCCGGTATACTTGCCGGTGAGTCTTTGGTGTTGAAATTTCGTTTCCAACCCATCACGCACAAGGCTGTGCATGCACACACAAACCAGAAATCACAAATTCTGCAGTATATACAAAATTCAGATTTTGACACCAAACTTTGAATGATCATAACTTCCTCTACAAAAACCCAAATTTTGCAAACTTTATATCAATTTAAAGATTTTTCCATGAACTTTAATTTAAAGCAATTTCCAACAAATTTTGAAAACTGAGGCGCAAGTTATGATCCGTCAAAATTTACTAAAAATCCGTTTTTACCAAAAACCTCAAAACCTAAATTTTAACCAACTCTCAACTCAAAACCAACTCAAACCTACTCAATTATCATGAAACACTACCACACCCAACATCTTACCATTTCATATCATTCTCCTCAATTTCACACCTAAATTACTCAACTATTACACCATATATCACTACTAATCCACAATTCCAAATTCAATCATACATCCACACTCATAATCATCATCAACCAATAACAATCTCAACAACCAAAACAAAATCTCATCAATTCCAGTAATCATTACCAAACAATATCTAACATTAACCAAATTCATCAAAGTGTTTACTCCTCACATTATTCTTATAAAACTCACATCATTCACCAATTGTCATCAACATTAATATTCATACTCCTTCTCAATTAATCTTAGCATTAGTAACCATTATCAACATTCACTTTTCCACAATCCTCATAAACAATAATAAAGCACATCATTCATCATCAATCTTCATAATCATTAATTATCAACACTCAACAACAAAATTAATATATTCCACATTCCAAAACTCTATATCATCATCACCACTATACCACTTATCTTCGAATCACCAAAATCACATACAATTAAACATACACCCAAGCATCCAATCCTATCTTAAGGTCAACTAGCCTAAGGTTCACGAAACATTACATATTAAATAACGGAAAGTGAAACCATACCTTGGCCGATTTCCAATATGCGCAAACACCCAAGGCTTGATTCCAACAAGATCAACAAGCCTCAAGCACAAACACCACTTCCAAAACTCACCAACTACCAAGCTATTCACATAACATACCAAGAATCAACACTATGGCAAACCATAATATCAAACCATAATAGTTTGAATAGACTTACTTTACCCAATGAGATTAAAGGAAAATCCAACAATTACCCGCTACTAGAGATCACCTAAATAACCAAAACCACAAAACTTACTCAAAAACCAAATCCCAAAAATGCAAAAAGTTTGGGCAGGAAACTAGAATGTGAGCTTCGAGTTCTTACCAAATTTTCTTAGATAAAAATAAAGAGCTTGACGAGATCTTCACGTGGCTGCAAACGACTCGTCAATCGGAGATCCGTAGCTCAAGATATGATTAAAATAAGGCTGGGGTGAATAGTGAAACCCTAACCCTTCTCTTCTCTCTTCTCATCAGCGCCTCTCTCTCTTTATGATGGAAAATGAGCCAAAAGCTCATTAGTTAGGGCATATATATGTTGGACCTGGGCCCATTTGGGCCCGGTCCAATCTGCTAAGCATTTTTGGTCCGTTTGGCCCACTTTGGGCCAAAACCTTTAAGATTAGCGTCCGATTTTCAATTCTAAATTATTTTTGTCCTTTCAAAACACCACATCAATTTTCAAAATCTTTAAGGAATCAATTTAATTGAATTTGTCCCTCCTATATTAAGAAATCAATTTAATTGAATAATCTTGAAGCGTTTATATAGTTATTTTTATAGTCAATAACTCTGACAGTTTTTCAAGACTCAAAAAGTTATTAATAAGGATATGTATGATGAATTACAAAAAAATTTTTCAGGTACACAATTTTTATATTCTCCTATTTTATTTATTAATTATTCTTATAGTTTGATATTTAAAAATAAAAAAAATAAGCATTCTCATTTCTTCTGTTTTTCTCACTATTTATAGGAAAATGAAGACCTCTTTAGCTTCAGATCTATATTTTAGCTTATCACTTAAAAAATATGAAGATAAATATAAATATCTATGACATTTAAGTAAAAATTATCTTTTGTAAATAATTAATATGTATTTTGATTTATATATTCAGGATAATATTATTATCATTATTTTTTGAACTATATATATATATATATATATATATATACATCTTTATTGTGTGTTTTTATAATTTAACATTTTAAAATTTTTTTATAGTAGTTTTAATTTTAACAAAATATGATATAAATAAGGTCATGCCAATATTAAAATAATAAAAAAAATATTTATCTAATAAATTTAAAAAATAAATAATATATTATCAAAAAATATAATTAATTTTTTTAAAAAATAATAAAAAAGTGGCTGAACAGGCACGATAGTGCCTGTTGAGCCGCTAGTATACAATAAATAGGAAGAATGATTCTAACCGTTATAAAGTGTATGAAAGGATGATCAATTAATTGTATCAATTAGACCAATAAACAATAAATTAAGTATTACTATATTAACGACCATGACAATTGCATTGATGATACATATTTTTATTTTAATATTAATAATCAAATGTGATATTAAATCAGTCTACTCAAAATTTATTCTATTCGTTAGGAAGATATAGTTAAAGCAAACAAAACTCAAAAAGATGATAAAAGGAGAAGAGAAATATTGAATCAAAAGAATGAAAGGTAATGAAGTAAATTTAACTTATATAATAATAATACTGGATATTTGGACATATATACTAATTATGTTAAAAATTTAACTTTTTTAGCCTAAATTCAGAAGAGCACAACTATCTCATTTTGGTGACAAACAAATATCATTGTATGTAATTGTTATTAAATATAAATTCCTAATAAATCAAATGTAATGTCATTAAATTTGCATTTTGTCATACATGAACAAAGATTAATGTCATTTTTTGTTTGTCTTTTCAGAAAATTCAGTGCAAAATAAGATATCTCAATTCTACCGGTTTTAATTGAATTAATTGAAATCGAATCTATAATAACAAATTAATTTAATTGAATAATCTTGAATCATTTATATAGTTATTTTTATGGTCAATAAATAGTTTTTCAAGACTCAAGAAATTATTGATAAGGAGATGTATGATGTATTACGAGAATTTTTTTAAGTACACAATTTTTATATTCTCCTATTTTGTTTATTAATTATTCTTGTAGTTCAATATTTAAAAATGAAAAAATAAGCGTTCTCAGTTCTTTAGTTTTTTCACTATTTATAGAGAAATGAAGGCCTATTCAGTTTCAAATCCATATTTTGGCATACCATTTAAAAAAATGAAGACAAATATGAAAATCTATGACATTTAAGCAAAATTATCTTTTATAAATAACTAACATGTATTTTGGTTTATATATACTCTTTTTAAATCAGGATAATATTATTATCATTATTTTTTGAACTATGTTTTTTCTTACCTCTTTATTGTGTGCTTTTGTAACTTATAATTTTAAAATTTTTTTATAGTAATTTTATGGTAAAAAAATATGATATAAATAAGATCACATCAATATTAAAATAATATAAAAAATATTTATCTAATAAATTTAAAGAGTGAATAATATATTAACAAAAAAATAAATTAATTTCTTAAAAAAATAGAAAAGTGGCTGAACAGGCACGATAGGGCCTGTTGAGTCGCTAGTATAAATAATAACAATATGTGTTGACAAGAATGATATTTTGAAACGTCACTTAGAAAGCACACAAGAGTACTCGTACTCTTTCTCTTTTCTTTATTATTTTATTTATTTATTATTTATTTATTTATTTTTATTTTGGCTAAACAAAAAGTAAAATAGCTCAGTACTCTTATCTTCTTGTAATACTTGTGAGTGAGAGAGTACGTTAGTGTTTGAACGCAAAAAGGCTTCTTCTTCAACTCTGTGCCTCCCATTCTCCCAAATTTCATCTACTACGGTGGGCTTTCTCTGTTCATGTAATACCCGGTCTAACCGAAATTAATTAAATAATAAGTTAAATGGGAGCGAATATGGTTGGAAGATTTGGCAATTGGAATTTGATGATTTAAATATGATATTTGGATTCAGTGAATTTTTCCGAGTCGGAAAATATAGTTTTCTGCGCAAAAGCGCGCAGTAGAATTTTGACCGGCAGTACCGGCTGAGATCTGTCTGGTACTACAGCTGAGAAAATTGATTATGAGTAAATAAGATTAAGAAATGAGGAATTATAATTAGGGAAGGTAGAAATATTTGAAGTGCGATTTAGAGCGCTAATCTTAAAGGTTTTGGTCCAAAATTGGGCCAACGGACAAAAATAAGTGAACCGGGCCTAAGTGGGCCCAAGACCCAACATATATAAACATTAGTTATGAGTATTTCAGCTCATTTTTCCCTAAAGAAGGGGTGTTGGGCGCTGATTTCAGAAGAGAGAAGAGAAGAGAGAAAACCTAACTCTCTTTGATCTTCAAACCACCATAACTTGAGCTACGGAGCTCCGATTGACGAGCCGTTTGCGGCCACGCGTCGCTCTTCTCATCCTCTACAATTCTATCTAAGTTTTGTGGTGAGTATTCCATTCATCTCTGCCCAGTTTTCGAAATTTTCCACTGTTACATGTTTTTGGGTAATTAGTATTGAAATCTTGTGATTTTGGGTGTTTAAGGATACTCCAACATGGATTCTAAGTGGGTTCTATCCCTACTTCATATGGGCTGAGGTAAGAAGTGCTCAAACCCTTGTGATTTGTCATTTTTATGAGCCCTAGGTTGATGTATGTATGTGATATTGGTTATGTTAGTGTATTTGGTGATGTTGGTGCACAATTGGGAGATTGGTATTGCTTGAGGAGCTTTGGTGAGACTTGGAGCTAAGGTTGGTGAAGACTTCCATAGAAGAGGCTCAATTGGTTTGGCTACAAGAGGTACGGTTTAAGTTTCATTTAAGTACCGTGTGTTGTGATGAGAATTCCTAGGCTAGATGCCCCTAGGATTAAGTTTGGATTGTGTAAATGGTTGGTGCTAATATGCATAGTTGGTATGTAATGTGAATTAATGATTTGGGTTGAGAATTGTGTGGCCTTGTATACTTGGTGTATTGAGAATTTGATGTACTGGGTAATGAGTATTGATTTGTGGTTTATGCATTTAAATTATGAAATTGGGCCGGAGGCCGTGAATTTTGGGCCGGAGGCCGGAAAAAGGCAAGAAAGGTAAGTTGATGTGTGCATTGTATGATGACACAAGTGATTGGATGAATTTCAGATAATGAATATATGAATGATTGGGTTGGTTATTGAATAATAAGGTTTGAGGAGTTGAGGTGTGGGATTTGGTAAATTTGGGTGCAATTATATAGATGAGGTATATTTGGTTTTGGTTGAGATATATTATATGGTCATATATGTGATTATGATTATTGATGCCTTGATGGTATGATGATGCACTAGAGATATGTATGTCGTGATATATGCTTGAGGAATGATTAATGTTGATTTGTGGGTGAAGCCGCGTGATAGTGAGTACAATATTGATTATGTATAATGATGGTTGATTGGAAATAGTGTTGTTGAAATTTGGCATGAGAAAGAGTATATGATATGTAAATGTGTTTGAGTTTGAGAAAGTGTCAACGTGCGAGTTGAGGAGGTTTGATGTTGATTTTGGTATATTTTGATTGATTTCAAAGAAAAGGCTGAAATTGGCATGTTTTGATTGATTTTGAAAAGAGTTGAAAATGGCTTGTTTTGAAAATGGCACTTTGTGGTTTTGTATGAAAACATGATTTTTGGGCATACTTTGACGGGACATAACCTGGATTACGGATCTCTGTTTTCTGCCAAATCTGTTTAGAAATGAAATTGGATCCGAGATGTCCATGCCGTTCGAAGAACGGGTGAAAAACGATTTAAAATGAGAGAGTTATGTCCGTCGGAAGATTGGGGGTTGAATCTGTAAATTCTGCAGCTTTTAACTTGGAAAATTTTTAGCAGAACGACCCTACGCGCGTAGGCGCACCTGGCGCGTGCGCGCCGTTCTTCCAGAAAGCACCATCCACGCGTGCGCGTGGTGTGCGCGGGCGCGTCGATGCGTTGTACCAAATGCCCAGCCATTTTCCAGAGAGTTGTGCCAGAGTTGTGCCAGTTTTGTGCCTGGGCGCAAGAGCACCCACGCGTACACGTGGCTGACGCTTGCCCGCCGTTTGGATATTTTTCAACCCGCGCGTTCGCGCGTATAACGCTTGCGCGTCGATGAGTTTTTGGCCATCCATGCGTGCGCGTGGAGTACGCGTGCGCGTGGCTCTGTTTTCATGCCAAAGTTGATTTTTGAGTTTTAAAGCCAAACCTCATACTTTTAAGCCTCCGATCTCACCCCTTATGTATTAAATCATTATGGTATGCCTAGCAATGAGGAAGGAGCTAGGGGATGTGGTAACTTGCGAGTGAAGCAAGGGAAAAAGGTTATGATCAATGATGATCAGATATGATTATATGAGATATGGAGGATGACGGTGGAAGTACCGTGTAAGCCATGAGCCGAAAGGCTATAATTATTGATAAATGGCCGGTTCTTGATTGAACCATGGGCCGGATGGCTGAGTTATTGTCGGGTTACGGCAAAGCCATTAATGTTTATGGCTGAGTATAAATGCATATACGATTAATGAATGAATGTGTTAAATGGATAATAATGGAAAATGTTGAAATGTGATGTGTGACCCCGGGTAGTAGGCAGTGGCGTTGTCCACTTGCTCCGGTTATGAGACGGAAAAGGATGTTTATGATAAATGAGTTTAATTATGGAGTTTTGAATGAATGTATTTGTGATACCTGGGTAGTAGTAAGGGTTGTGGTTCGTCCCACTTGCTCCAGGTTAATGTTTGAGATTTGATAACAATGAGGAATTATAATATGAATTGAGATTGAATGAATAATGATGAAAAATGTCAAATGTAAGCATGCTTGTGTTTTCTCTCTGGTTGTAAGGGTGACAGGGCACCGATACCCTCTAATGGCGACAGGGCGCAGATACCCTCTAATGGCGACAGGGCGCAGATACCCTCTAATGGCGATAGGGCGCAGATACCCTCTAATGGCGACAGGGCGCAGATACCCTCTAATGGCGACAGGGCGCAGATACCCTCTAATGGTGACAGGGCACATATTCCCTCTAATGATGTTAATACGCAACAGAGAGACTGTGCCCGGGTTAGCTACTGGACATGTCGGGTTGGCTTGATAACCGACAGATGATATCATCAGCCATAGGGCAGGCATTCATCATTTGCATATGTTTGAATTGTTTGGGTTTGCCATTTGTTTTGGATTTCTACATCATATATGCCATGTTACCTGACTATATGCTACTTGTTCTACTTGTACCATATTTGTGTATTACTTGCCTGAATTGCTTGTGTTTGTACAACTGAGATGCCCTCATGCTGGTGTCGGTGGGTGTGAGGGCTGTTCTTGATGGGATGAACTGATGATGCGATTGCATGATGATGATGATTATTGAATGAGATAATCGGAGCTCCCTGGGTAGACGCAGTGATGTAGTTTCACTAGCTCCAGGCGAGGGTATGATGTATTGATATAGAATTGCTGAGGCAGAACAACTGGTGATGGTTTTGCTTATAATTCTGAGTCTGATTCGTGGAAGAGTCAGCGAGTTGGGAAATATGTGAAACATGAATTAGATTTAGCACTCCCTTATGACAGTTGCCTATTCATGGATTAGCGAGAACCTAGGATGAATATTTGGTGAAGAAGTTTAGGATGCTTAGTGAGTTTTTATTGCAGTGCATTGTATCTATTTGGCACTTTTACCGTACTGGGAACCCATGGGCCCGGGGTTCTCATTCCGTATATATCTCTTGTTTTTCAGATACAGGTCCAGGTGCTCAGAAGTGAGTTGTGGGTCGTCTAAGAGACGGCAAAGATCTTTATTTTCTCTACTTTGTGTTTTGATTAGAATCTCTCCACCTTTGTTTTGAAAAGATTATATTATGTATTGAACTCTTTCGGAACTTGCCTATAGAGGCTCTTATGTTTCCTTTGGGAGAGATTAGGATATGCTGTTGTCATCTACTTTCATACTGTACCCTAGCCGGCCTAAACTTCGCGGGTCGCGACTAGTGGCTATTTACTTATGTTATATATATCTATCTCTTAATCTCCTTTATGCCTTGTCCGTATATCGCGTTTGGCTTAGCAGTTTAACTTTTCGTTGTCGAAACGTGAGTGATACGCCTTCGCGATTTTATTTCTACTCTTTTCAGGCTTCTCGATTAATACTCTTTTCGAAATTACGTATATTTATATATTAAAAATCCACCTGAGAGTCGTACCACCGTAATATCATTGACTTATGACTCGAGCATAAGGATTTGAGTATTAGGGTGTTACAGTTCACAAGGGTTTGACTATACCTAACATTGTAATATTCCAGGTAAGATTTCACTACTAGATCCATCCTTATCTTTCTCTTTTCCATTGTTGATTCAGAGGAACCCTAATCCCAAAATAGCATACAAAATATTCCTTGTGTTATTCATGACTATGAGTATTAGAATCTTACTCTGAAGAGTATTCTCCTTTTTTCTTTTACATTCTTTAACTCAAATTATGATTTGACTGTTGAACCCTATTCTTCAATTCTGCTATGTTGCTGTCTTTTTTGAAAGAAGAGGTAGAACAAAAAAGAAATATATATATATATATATATATATATATATATATATATATATATCTGTCCATTTTTCTCCCAAAAATAAGATAGAAGGGATAGTTCATTTCTTTGGCACAAACATGTCAAAATTTTATCCTTATTTATTTATTTATTTATTTATTTTGGTAAGATATTATTATATCTACATATATAACCTGATATTCCCTAATTAAAAATTGTGTGCTGCCCCAGAACCTGTTCACGATGTGTTGAAGATCAAGGTCTTAAATTTCTTCAATTTGCTTTTCGCTGATTCAACTGTCTTCTAATCCTCGAGGTCTTGCTGAAGGAGATGCTTAACCCGACTTCTTGTTGTATATATTTGCCAGCTTCTTTTTAAAAGTAAGTAGCCCCTTCACTAATATGATCTATTTTAATTTAACCAGACTTTTTCTTTAATGTAAGTAGGAACAATTGCTATCTTGTGGCCATATTAATTAGGAATAATTTAGCTTTTGCATCATTTTTTCCATTGAATTTTTTAACGAAGAATGCAATTCTAGGATCCCTGGCAATGCTCTGAAGCAATGTTACACAAATGTAATAGAAAACAAAGGGATTTGCTTAGATTATATACACATTCTCCTTACTTTTAACAATGATCAATCTAGTAGATAATAAATTTTTTTCATGTTTTATTTATGGATTTTTTTTTATTCATGAATGTTGGCATGCAGTATTAAGTCTTGTTTCATGTTAAATCCTTGCTTACTGCTTAAACTAAATTAAACCCATATAAGTTCAATTTCATTTTTTTCTACCTTTACAGCTTGTTTGTTGATCGTTGACAACCTCAGCACCCAATACTTGGATTTTTTTTAATTTGCATTGTTATGGCAACCTCAAGCCACCATCTGTCAACAAGTCCTCCTTCTTCATCTAAAGTGGCCATTTGTGATAAGCCTGTTGTCAAAAATAGCAAAGATTTTGCTCTTGAATCAGAGGCCTCAAAATCAAAGATATGAGAATCTCAGGTGCTACTCCCTTTAACCATTAACGGTGTAGATTCAGCTTTCATTGGCCCTATTGTCTCTCTCAAAGTAGCAAACAAGATAAAAAATGCTTTTCCTGGTCACCCTCAAAGAAAATTTGTTGCTTTTTAAGACTCCATTCTTAGTGGATACTTTGACTCCAACAACAGGCTATTCAGAAATCCCCCAAAGACCAACATTGAAGGTTACCATGCTTGGTTAGGTAGGGTTGAAACTGAGAAGATGACCTTATGGAAAGAGATTGGTATATATGACCTAATTCAACTTAGTAAAAACTCTTACACTATTAATTCAGGACTAATGGGAGGTGCATTGTATTTCTGGGATGAGACTTCTCATACTTTTCACACCTCATACGGTATGATTACTCCTACTCTTCTGGATGTAGCTGCAATAACTGGCCTACCTCCCTTGGGAAAGGAAATTTTAACTACTACCCGGTCAACCACAGGAGTTGAGTATGCCATTGATATCTCTTTCACTACCTATCAGAGCTTCATTCTTAATAACAAAGGTCAACGTGGAGAACCTGTTTCTGATAATGAGCACATAGCCTTCCTTCTCTATTGGTTGAGCGGCGTTGTTTTCTGTGCCCGGAGTATTCAAGTTGAAGTCACTTATCTCCCATTGGTCATTATGTTAGCTGAAGGTAAGAGGCTGTGTTTAGGTCCTGGCTTGACTATATCTCACTCTAGATTGGATCACAGCCCTTATGAGGGAGAAGAAAAGAATCACTAATGTTGACGGTCCCGTTTAGTTTTTTCAATTGTGGCTATCCGCTATTTTTTAATCTGAGCTACAACCACATTTGACCCAAAAAGGTCCTACAGAAGATTTTGTGATTTTCGGACACTATCTGCTCGACTTAGTCTTTCTTGACAAGTTAATGGCCTCACATGATAAGATGAAACACTTCTTCCGTGCTTTCTATCACTTGCCAGAGAAAGACCACAATATCAATTTGACTCCCTCTGCTAATTGTCAAACTGGTCCAGAATGGTTGACGCGATCTCTTACCCCAGCTAGGGTTACACAAAAGGAAAGCATCACTATTTGGTCACAGTTCTTGACTCCCCAATTATTTTTTGCTGGATTCCCGGGTGAAGATGACCTAAGAACAGCAGTCTATATGGCAAATGCCATTTCTAGACAATTTGGGTTAGCTCAGGCCATTCCATCTCCTTACCATCTTCAAGAGCCACAATCTTTGCATGTCAACGCTACCTCACTAGAAGATCTGTTGCACATTCAGAAAGATAATACTACGCGGAGAAATAAATTCCACCTATTCCCTTTTATACCTTGTCTGTTGACCACATATTCATTCTTTTCTTGGTGGAAAATCTATTACTCTTCCATTAAAGTTGCTTTCAGTACCTGTTGTCAAAGGATGACCACTGTTCTTGTAATGCAACAAGTGAGAAGAGCACCAATCTCAAAAAGGGTAAGTACAACTAAATCATTTGCTCATTGTGATTTCAAAAATTATGGTCCTCTATTTGTTATTTTCTTCATGCATAATGCCTTATAAGAATATCACAATGGCACCTGTTTTAATTATTTTATTATTATTATTTTTTTTGTTACAGAGAAAACAACTACCCCACTTGCTGCCAATCCTCCATTGAGAAAGTCTTCCGGTAGGCTTGTAGGAAAAAAAAATTCAATTTTAATTACTCAAGCTGCCGGGTAAAAAGAAGACTTGAACCAATTGAAGTGTCAACATCTTCATATAGTGATGATAAGGATGACACATCAAATACATCCAATGACAATCTTGATAGACCGGTAATCTCTCAGCACAATGAAGGGGAAAACGAGAACACCTCGTCTAGTGATAAATCAGTGAGTAAGTTCTCTTCGGAAGATGATGTCGATGCTCTTAGCCCCAGTGGTCAACTTGCTTCTTAGGTATTTTTATAGGTTTTCACATCCTCCATATTAAAATAGCATTATCTTGAAGAACTTACATGATGATGATATCTCTCATGTGGCTATTTTTCTTAATCTCGTTAATTACCTTTGTCCTCATTCCACTTCTTACTTTAGGTCACTGTGGCTCCTACCACTTCTTTGATTGTGCCTAGCACTTAAAATCTAATGGCTGCCACATCTAACAAGCCTACACCTAAAGCCAATGCCAATAAGGTATGCCATGTCATTTAACCTGATTATTAGTATCTCTTCTTTATATCTCCTTGATGAACGGATTTTTAACGGTCTAGAATTTCACAAATGAAACCTCATTCTAATTATAGTTTCTAAAACAACAAAGAATCCTTTCATACAAAAATTTGGTTGTCACAAGTAATAAACCCCTAAAAATAATAACCGAAGTATTCAAATCTCGGGTCGTCTCTCAAGGAATTGTAGGGAAGTGTTTTTACTATTGGTTGTGGGATTGTATCTTTTTGGGGTTTTGAATAAGGAACAAGAAAATAAATTGCAAGAATTAAACTAATAACTAATAAAGCTCTTAGCAAGGTATAAAAACTGGAAGTCCTATCCTCATTATCCTTATCAATTGTGATGAAAATTTTCCATTGCTCCCACTTAGTTAACCTCTAACTATGAAGGAAAGACAAGTGGATGAATCAATTTGATTCCTCAAGTCCTAGTCAACTCCTAAGGAAAGACTAGTTTAGAGAGATTCAAATCAACTAGCAACTTTCAATTATCAATCAACAAAGGAGTTTGATAACTTAAGAGTCTCCAATTACTCAACCAAAGCCAAGAGGAGAGAAATCTACACTAAAATCCAATCAAGCATTTTATCAAACACTTGGAAGGCACAACATAAAAGCATAGAAAAGCAATAAGAGATAATAAAATCCAAACAACCAATTTGCAAGCATCAATGATAACAAATAATGGAAGAAGCAATAAACATGAAATACCTCAAATTGGATTAAATAGAAAATCAAATCTAACATGAGAATTTATAAACTAAATTGGCAACATAAAGTAATCAACAAGGGAAATAGTAAACTAAAATGTTAGAACAAATAAAAGTAGAAGAGAAACTAATTAAACTGAGATAGAAATCTGGAATTGAAAATAGCTAAACCTAAGAATTCTAAAACCTAGAGAGAGGAGAGATCCTCTCTCTAGAAAACTACATCTAAAACCTAAAATTATGTGAATGAATGTTGTATGATTGAATGCCTCATTGATTCCCCCACTCTGCAGCTTCTATTCTGTGTTTTCGGGCTTGGAACTAGGCCAAAAGGAGTCCAGAAATCGCCCCCAGCGTCTTCTACAATTTCTGCACGTGGCGCATGTCACGCGTACGTGTCGATGGTCTTCTTCGCGTGTCATGCATACGCGTCAGATATGCGCATGCATCGCTATGGAATGTGCCAAGTCACGCGCACGCGTCAGGTACGCGCGCGCGTCATTCCTCGCTGGCCAGCTCATTAGTTTCTTGTGTTCCTTCCATTTTTGCAAACTTCCTTTCCATCCTCTAAGCCATTCCTGCCCTATAAAGCCTGTAAACACTTAACACACATATCACGACATCGAGTGGTAATAAGAGAGGATTAATAATTAGCAATTTTAAGGCCAAAGAAGTATGTTTTCAATCAAAGCATAGAATTAAGAAGAAAAATGTAAAACATACAATTTATATGCATAATTGTGAATTTAGTGGATAAAATCCACTCAAATAAGTACAAAATGTACCACGAAATAGTGGTGCATCAATCTCCCCACACTTAAACATTAGCATGTCCTCATGCTAAGTTCGAGAGAAGCTATAAAGGAGTGAAGAGGAATGGTAAAACTTATGAAATGAAACCTATCTATATGAATGCAACTAAATGCAAAAATACTTCTACCTACTTGGTTAAAAATAAATAGATCTTTTAAGAACAAATATGAACTGGATTTCACTAGTTCAAATTATAAAAATGAAGTACAACTAGACTTGCAAGAAGAATATAGCTCATGAAAGCCGGGAACAAAGAATCGAGCATCGAACCCTCACTGGAAGTGTATACACTCTAATTACTCAAGTATTTAAGGTTCGACTCTCTCAGTTCTCTACTAACCTTGCTTTCTAAGACTTGCTCTTCTTCTACTAATCAACAGAAATTTAATGCACAAATAACATATCAAGAGGTCTTTTAAGGGTTGTAATGGGGCTAAGGTCAAGGTTGAATTGTATTTGGTCAAGTGGACTAAAATCTGAATCCTTAATTAGCCTAAACCTCCCACCTAACTTAAGACAATCCATGTAATAACAATACAAAATCTAACTACCCATTTACTATGTTTACCACATATTCATGCATCTGAGTTTGAGTACAGTACATATGCATTGCTATCACAATTTACTTTGGGGCATTTTGTCTCCTTTTTTTGTTAATTGCTTTTTTCTTTGTCTTTCTCAATGCACATGATTAAGGTATTGAGTTCAAGAATATATGCTCAACATTTTTTCACATTTTCACAAAAAAAGTCTAACATACTCAATTCCCAAACCAAACGTTTCCAAACCCACTTTCCCCACACTTAATTCGTGAGCACTCTCACTAGTCTAAGCTAACCAAGGATTCAAATTAAGGATATTATTGTTTTCCACTTAAAGTTAGTGATGAGCTAAAGTAAAGAACAAAGGAGTAAAATAGGCTCAACATTGGTTTGCAAAGGATAATGAAAGGGTAAGGCCATATGGGTATGTAAGCTCAGTGAAACAAAGGCCTCAATCATATAAGTGCATGCATACATCAAATAATGGAAATATAGAATTAAGCAAGACAAAGATCACAATTTTAGAGAGAACAACACACACTAAAACAGAATATTTGTTGATAAAATATAACCAATTTAAATAGGCTCCAAATCTCACTAGTTTTATGTGTTTGAGATCTAAACCATGTTCCAGTATAATATTCCTTCAAACAAGTTCGATAAAAATTTTAATTCAAATTAGTGAAATGCTATAAAAGGTTTCTTGAAAAAGAATTCATCACTTCAACCAAGTAGTGGAAAATTATGCACAAAATCAAACAAACATATGCAACAACTAACAAATCGACATTGGTGTTAAAAAAGGAAGTAACTAACCCACGGAAGTTGGTATCAACCTCCCCACACTTAAAGATTGCACCGTCCACGGTGCATGCTAAGATGTGCAAGTGGATGGGTGGCTACAACCGATGCTTTTCTTCAAAAATCGTGCAGATCGACTCGTCGGTTGCCCCTTTGAGAAGCTTTTCCTTTCCCTTCTTCGGTGGCCATCCTGAAAGAAGAAGAAAAGGAAGAAAAGTAATCCAAAAATAAAGATAAGAAAATAAATGAAGTATGGGTGGTTTGATGCCAAATAATGAGGGTCTAAATTACATGGTAGCTACAAGATGCAAGTGAGAAAATAGTAAAAGCAAATGGCATAAGTGCAAAGAGTGCAACAATGGGGAAGAGATACTAGGTAATGAAAGACAGTATAAATTCATGTCAATACAAAAGGAACACAGGTATCATAAAAGATTGGCATTGATAGACAAATAATATCACCCAACAGTGTAAAACAAGTCACTAAGCACCAAAATAATACCAGAAAAAATGCAATAATTGAATAAGAACATTTAACACCAATGGTGAAATAGGAAATTAGAAAAGAAGGTGAAAACATGAATAAAATTAAAATGTAATGAATGAAAGTATGCAAATGCAATAGGGAGAATGGAATGAAAGAGAATAAGGATGAGAAGTTAAAGAAATGAAGAAGAAGAAAGTAAGAAAGGAGGAAGAAAGAAGTAGAAAGCAGAGAAGTAAGAAGTAAGAAATGAAAAACAGGGCGCGACGCGTGCGCGCAGGTTACACGTACGCGTGAAAACTTAAATGGCCATGCGACGCGTAAGCGTCCCCCACGCGTACGCGTGGGTGGCAAAATATGCACACTGACACGTGAGCGTCGGTCATGCGTACGCGTGACTGCTCGCGCGACTCCAGCCTAGTGGCAGCCCAACTTTCTGTCCATTCGCTCTTTACGCCGAATTCCATGCCTACGCATGGGTTGAAAAATTAGCAGGGGATGCGTACGCGTGAGGCACACATACGCGTGGGGTGGCTTGTGCTCCACGCACCCCTCCCGCGTGTCTCCATTGCAACTCTCTGCCCCATTTATTAATACTGCGAACTTGTATGGGACGCGTCCGCGTCATCGACGCTTATGCGTCGTTCGCTTTTTTTTATGCAGAATGCAGGTGATGATGCAGAAATTATGGATGAACACTGATAACAATAAAATAAAATAAAACTAAGAATAAAAAGGGAAGATCATACCATGGTGTCTCCCACCTAGCACTTTTAGTTATTGTCCTTAAGTTGGACATTTGGTGAGCTGATGACTTGCATCATCTACCTTTCTTTCTTGCATAAAGAAGACCATAAAAGAGCATAAATCTCATTTTATCAGTACAATTCATGCATTATTTGATGAATATTATGGTACACTACTTTGAGTTGAGTTGTGCTGAATTTCAGGTGAGAAAAGTATCAAAAATGGGGTAGAAGACAAACAAGAAGCTGGGCGTGTAAAACTGGCGTGACACTTGAAGCAAACGCCACAAAAATGCACTGGCGTGGCACGCCAGGAGCTGGGCGTGGCACGCCAGTGCTAAAGTCCAGAGAAGAGATTCAAAGCAAGCATATGGGCGTGGCATGCCATAGACTGGGTGTGGAACGCTGATACAAAATTCCAGAGAGCTACAATGGAGGACACAAAAGGGGCGTGGCACGCCTGACTCATGAACCACTATGGGCGTGCCACTTGAGCAAAGGAGCGTGGCACGCCAACTCACCATTCCAAGAAGAACCTTCACTATGGCGTGCCACTTGGTGTCGAAGGCGTGGCACGCCAGCCCCAAGAAGTCACTTGGGCGTGCCACTTGAGAACCCAGGCGTGGCACGCCAAGCTTAAAGATTTCACAAACCCATGGGCGTGCCACTTGAGCAGCATTGCGTGGCACGCTGGTACAATAATCCAGAGAAGGGGCTGAAGGCAATTGAAGACTGGGCGTGCCACTTGAGCAACCAGGCGTGGCACGCCAATGCACAAAGGACCAAAAGGAAGGACTGGGCGTGCCACTTGGTATCGAAGGCGTGGCACGCCAACCTTAGCATTTCACTATGGCGTGCCACTTGAAGGCTGAGGCGTGGCACGCCAACTACTGGAACCAAGACAAGATCATGGGCGTGCCACGCCAGCCTTTAGGCGTGGCACGCTGGTATAAGTTTCCAGAGAGGATGAAGGAGGCCAATTAAATGGGGCGTGCCACTTGGTATCGAAGGCGTGGCATGCCATTCACCATTCTTCACTTAGGCGTGCCACTTGAGTAGCCAGGCGTGGCACGCCAGTGTCATTCAGAAGAGAAGCATTGGGGCGTGCCACTTAAGTTCGTGGCGTGGCATGCCAAACAGAGCAACCACTCACTCACAAGAGGGGCGTGGCACGCCAGACCCTGGGCGTGCCACGCTTGTTCAACTTTCCAGAGAAGCCTAGCCAAGCATAAAGCAAGGGCGTGGCACGCCAGACCTTGGGCGTGGCATGCCAGTACAAGTTTTCAGAGGCAAAGAGAAGTGAGAAAGGCAAGGGGCATGCCACTTGAATTCGAAGGCGTGGCACGCCAACACAAGAAATCCACTATGGCGTGTCACTTGAGCTCGAAGGCGTGGCACGCCAAGGTTGAAAGAGGGACGAGCGTGTCACTTGAAGGATTAGGCGTGGCACACCAAGCTGGAAATGAAGAGCACGTGACACGACAGCTGAGAAGTCATGCTTATTGAGTGTTTTCTTTTCCCTCCAAAATGTAATTTTCCTTTTTCACTTTCGTAATTCTTTTATTTTACTAGGAGTAGTATAAATACCCCAAGGAGTACTAAAGAAGGGGGTTAAGCAGTCAGTTTTAGATCCACTTTTACACTTCACTTTTGAGTACCTTTTGAGCTATGAGTAGCTAACTTCTCTCTCATTGAGAGAGGGAGCTCTGTTGTACTTGATGGATGAATGATAGTGAAATCCTTCTTCTCTTCATCTTCTCATTGATTTGCTAGAAGGAATTTCATTCTTAATGCTTAGTGTTCAATTATCTTAGGAAAGAGATTGAATGCAATTGGGTTTCATGGGAACCTTGGGACAGGAAACATGAAACCATGCTTGAAATCCCTTCTCACACTAGAGTAGAATCTGGGTTTTGGTGTTTGGATATGTGACATATAATCCTCCCTCTACTTGGACCTATGATGGTGTATGGTATAATCAAGGACCAAGCATATCTCTCCTCATGAGCAATTAGACCAAGGAATTAGCTATTGATCAAGATCTGAGAGATTGAGTCACCAAGGGATTGGGGCTCAATCAATCATGATTGCTAAGAGGTCAATGAGTTGCATGATTGAAGGGGATATAAGCTAGACTTGATCCAAAGAGACAACATCTCCCAATCTCAATGAATTTCCCCATTCCTATCTATCCATTTCTTTATAGCTTAATTTTACATTCAGCAATTCTCCATTCCCATTTACATTCAAGTCATTTATGATTCTGCACTTTACTTTCTGCCATTTATATTTCTGCTCTTTATTGCTTTTCTTTATATTCTTGTCATTTACATTTATGTCATTTACAATTCTGCACTCTATAATTCTATTGATCCGCTTGACTAATTCATCAATCGATTAAAACTGTTCAAATTTGCCAATCTCTGTGGATACGATCCCACTCCACTGTGGGTTATTACTTGACGATAATTTTGGTGTGCTTGCCAAAAGGACTAATTCACCAATTTTGAATGGGGTGTGAATTCCGGTCATCAAGTTTTATGGCGCCGTTGCCGGGGATTGGCTTAAATTTGACAGTGATTAAATCAATTGGAGAGCTAGATTAAGCAATTTAAATTCCTTGTTATTTTATCTTTTTTTAGCATTTTTTTTATTTTTCTTTGAGTTCTATCTCTTTCTTCTTTGATTATTTTTATCATTCGTATTTTCACTCTTCCAATTGTTTGATAAATTACACCACTCACACTAACATTCACTCTAACAAGAGTAACTTCCTTATTCAATTTTTTTTCTTTCTTCTCTTGTTTTGCCTTGCTGGTTGTATGACAGGTAGAAGAAGTGGGGCTTCAACTTCCTTTGATTCTGAACCTGAGAGGACCTTCCTTAGATAAGGAGGGAAGCAAGAGGGAAAAGAGTTGTTGGTGCTGAGGAAGAGGAAGAGTATTTTGAAACAAACATGGAGGAGAACATGGAGAACCATCATGAAGAAGAAGCTCACAACCATGCCAGAGAAGGTCCAGTAAATCATGATGGGCAAGAGAGGAGAGTCTTAGGCTCCTACATCAACCCAAATCCAGGAAATTGTGGCAGCAGCATCTTAAAGCCAACAATTCATGCCAACAATTTTGAGCTGAAACCTCAGCTCATCACACTCGTTCAGAACAATTGCTCATATGGAGGAAGTACCCAAGAAGACCCTAATCAACATCTTAGCACATTCTTGAGGATATGTGATACTGTAAAGTCCAACGGGGTATACCCCGACATCTACAAACTATTCTTGTTCCCTTTCTCACTCAGAGATAAGGTAGCAAAGTGGTTGGAATCATTCTCCAAGGATAGCTGGTGCACGAAATTGTGATCTCCAGGCTCAAACAAATCTTGGTAATGGCTCCAAAGCTTGGTGCTCTGATCTTAATTCATAATATGTCACAACTTCGATACAACTAACCAGCAAGTGCACTGGGTCGTCCAAGTAATACCTTACGTGAGTAAGGGTCGAATCCCACGGAGATTGTTGGTATGAAGCAAGCTATGGTCACCTTGCAAATCTCAGTCAGGCGGATATAAAACAGTTATGTGGTTTTCGAATATTAATTAATAAAATAGGGATAGAGATACTTATGTAACTCATTGGTAGGAATTTCAGATAAGCGAATGGAGATGCTTTTCGTTCCTCTGAACCTCTGCTTTCCTGCTATCTTCATCCAATCAGTCTTACTCCTTTCCATGGCTGGCTTTATGTGATACATCACCACTGTCAATGGCTACTTTCGGTCATCTCTCGGGAAAATGATCCAATGCCCTGTCACGGCACGGCTAATCGTCTGGAGGCATCACCCTTGTCAATGGCTTCATCTTATCCTCTCAGTGAATAATATGCTCACGCACCCTGTCACGGCACGGCTATTCATCTGTCGGTTCTCGATCATGCTGGAATAGGATTTACTATCCTTTTGCGTCTGTCACTAACGCCCTGCAATCGCGAGTTAGGAGCTCGTCACAGTCATTCAATCATTGAATCCTACTCGGAATACCACAGACAAGGTTTAGACCTTCTGGATTCTCTTGAATGCCGCCATCATTCTAGCTTACGCCACGAAGATTCTGGTTAGGAGATCTAAGAGATATTCATTCTAGCTTAATTCATGTAGAACAGAAGTGTTTGTCAGGCACGCGTTCATAAGGGAGAAGGATGATGAGTGTCACACATAATCATCACCTTCATCACATTCTTGGGTGCGAATGGATATCTTAGAAGCGAAATAAGAAGAATTGAATAGAAAACAGTAGTACTTTGCATTAATCTTTGAGGAACAGCAGAGCTCCACACCTTAATCTATGGAGTGTAGAAACTCTACCGTATGAAAATACATAAGTGAAGGTCCAGGCATGGCCGAGATGGCCAGCCCCCCAAAACGTGATCAAAGGATCATAAGGTAATCCAAAGATTTCAAATACAATAGTAAGAGGTCCTATTTATAATAAACTAGCTACTAGGGTTTACATGAGTAAGTATTTGATGTATAAATCCATTTCCGGGGCCCACTTGGTGTGTGTTTGGGATGAGCTTAAGTGTTGCACGTGCAGAGGCCATTTGTGGAGTTGAACGCCAGATTTTGTGCCAGTTTGGGCGTTCAACTCTGGTTTTGGATCCTTTTCTGGCGCTGGACGCCAGATTTGGATAGAAAGCTGGCGTTTTTACGCCAGTTTACGTCGTCAATTCTTGGCCAAAGTATGGACTATTATATATTGCTGGAAAGCCCTGGATGTCTACTTTCCAACGCAATTGGAAGCGCGCCATTTTGAGTTCTGTAGCTCCAGAAAATCCACTTTGAGTGCAGGGAGGTCAGAATCCAACAGCATCAGCAGTCCTTTTTCAACCTCTGAATCTGATTTTTGCTCAAGTCCCTCAATTTCAGCCAGAAAATACCTGAAATCACAGAAAAACACACAAACTCATAGTAAAGTCCAGAAATGTGAATTTAACACAAAATCTATTAAAAACATCCCTAAAAGTAACTAGATCCTACTAAAAACATACTAAAAACAATGTCAAAAAGCGTATAAATTATCCGCTCATCAATAGCCTAACTACATGGGAGGAGGTCGTGAACAGATTTCTTGCAAGATTTTACCCTCCACAAAGAATCATTAGGCTGAGAGCTGAGGTACAAACTTTCAGACAGCAAGATGGAGAAATACTTTATGAGGCCTGGGAGAGATTCAATGATCTGACAAGAAGATGCCCACCAGAAATGTTCAATGAATGGGTACAACTTCACATCTTTTATGAGGGACTATCCTATGAAGCAAAGAAGGCTGTGGATCATTCTTCAGGAGGCTCACTCAACAAGAAGAAAACCATTGAAGAGGCCATAGATGTCATTGAAACTGTAGCTGAAAATGAGTATTTCTATGCTTCAGAAAGGACTCAGAAAAAGGGAGTGCTAGAGCTCAACACTGTAGACGCTTTGTTAGCTCAGAACAAAGCAATTGCAGCTCAAATAGCAGCTCTAACAAAAAGGATGGAGGCTAACCAAGCCTCAGTTATTCAGGACCAAACTCCCCAACAAGAAGGGAATGCACCAGGATCTGAAGGAGACTGGGAACAAGCAAATTATGTGAACAATTCATCCAGACCACCATATGACCCACACTCTAAGACATACAACCCAGGTTGGAAGAATCACCCAAACTTTGGGTGGGAAAATCAACAAAACCACAACCAGGACCACAACAAGCCTTATTCATCAAATCGGCATTTCAACCACAACCCCAACCATCAAACAGGGAACCATAGACCCTAGCATAACTCACAAAACACATCATACCATAGTAACCAAACCACACACAATAACCTCAACCAAGATGCACCATCCTCAACTATGCAACCATGTGAAATCAAGAGCAACTTTGAGAAGATGGAAGCTGCAATAGCACAACTATCCTCACAAATTACAGGAGCAGTCTCCACCCTCATGGACAGACAAGCACAAATTGACAGAAGGATAGATGCTAATCAAGAGGAATACAGGTCAAATCTGAAAAATCAAGGCGCAACAATCTCAAAGTTGGAAGCACAAGTGGGGATTTTATCCAAGCAAATCCCACTTTCCACACACACATTTCCTAGTGATACTATGGCCAACCCAAGAGGGGAATGCAAAGTCATTACTCTAAGAAGTGGGAAGGTTGTAGAAGAAGGAACCCCAAGCAAAGACAAGCATGAAGAAGTTGCAGCAAAGCATGGGAACAAGGATGAAGAAGAAATCCCTGCTCCACCTCTACCAAAACCAGTCTTGAAGCCTTATGTGCCAAAGGTACCATTCCCACAAAGGCTAGGAAAAGATGGGAAAGATGGCCAGTTTTCTAAGTTCCTAGAGATCTTCAAGAGGCTCCAAATCAACATACCATTTATTGAGGCATTAGAACAAATGCCACTCTATGCTAAATTTTTGAAGGAGCTTATAACCAAAAAGAGGAACTGGGAAGCAAAAGAAACCATAATATTGACTGAAGAATGCAGCGCCATCATACAGAAGAAGCTGCCTCAAAAGCTGAAGGACCCAGGGAGTTTTCAAATTCCCCGCATCATAGGAGACATCACCATTGAGAAGGCTTTGTGTGATTTGGGAGCTAGCATAAATCTTATGTCCATGACCATGATGAGAAGGATGAAGATTGAGGAAGCCAAGTCAACAAGAATGGCACTCCAATTGGTTGACAAAACATTTAAGTTTCCACATAGAGTGGTGGAAGACTTGCTAGTGAAAGTAGGAGAGTTCATCTTTCCTGCTGATTTCGTTGTGCTGGACATGGAAGAAGAGGTCAATACCTCGATTATCCTAGGAAGACCATTCCTAGCTACTGCTGGAGCCATCATCGATGTGAAAAAAGGGGAACTAGTCTTGAGGTTGCATGAAGAGAAAATGATCTTCAATGTCTTCAAAGCAATGAGTTACCCCCAAGGAATCCATAGGAGAATGCATGCTGGTAGACACCATGGAACAAATAGTTCAAGAAGTCTTAGAAGAAGAACAATGTGGAGAAACCATTGAGCTGGAACAAGCACCAGATGGAGAATCACCACAAGCAACCATGAGAAACTCAATCATGCCAACCATTACAAGCAACAAAGATGCAGAGCCACCAAAACTAGAACTGAAAGCACTACCACCCAGCTTGAAGTATGCATATCTGGATGCTAACAACACCCAACCAATGATCATAAATTCAAGTCTGAGTAAGAAACAAGAAGAGGAGCTCATCCAAGTGCTGAGACAACACAAGGATACCATAGGCTGGACACTTGCAGATTTAAAAGGGATCAGTCCTTCAATGTGTATGCATAAGATCTTGCTTGAAGAAGATGCCAAACCTTCAAGACAACAACAAAGGAGGCTGAACCCAACTATGAATGAAGTGGTTCAGAAATAAGTGTTGAAACTATGGCAAGCAGGGGTGATATACCCTATCTTAGACAGCCCTTGGGTAAGCCCGGTGCAAGTAGTTCCTAAAAAGGGAGGGATCACTGTTGTGGCAAATGAGAAGAATGAATTGATACCCACAAGGACAGTGACCGGATGGCGTATGTGCATTGACTACCGGAAACTTAATGAAGCCACCCAGAAGGACCACTTTCCCTTACCTTTCATGGACTAGATGCTTGAAAGATTGGCAGGACATGAGTACTATTGCTTCCTAGATGGGTATTCGGGCTACAACCAAATTGTTGTAGACCCCAAGGACTAGGAAAAAACTTCATTTACTTGTCCATATGGTGTTTTTGCCTATAGGAGAATGCCCTTTGGATTGTGCAATGCACCTGCAACATTCCAAAGGTGCATGCTCTCCATTTTTTCAGACATGATTGAGAAGTTCATAGAAGTATTCATGGATGATTTCTCTGTATTTGGGAACTCATATTCTGATTGCCTATACCATCTTGCTCTTGTGCTAAAAAGGTGTCAAGAAACCAACTTAGTTTTAAACTGGGAGAAGTGCCATTTTATGGTGACTGAAGGGGTGGTTCTTGGTCACAAGATTTCAAAAGATGGTATAGAAGTGGACAAGGCAAAAGTGGAAGTAATTGAAAAATTACCTCCACCTTGCAATGTCAAAGCAATCAGAAGCTTTTTGGGACACGCTGGGTTCTATAGGAGATTTATCAAAGATTTTTCAAAAATTGCAAAATCCCTTAGTAACCTACTTGTCTCAAATACTCCCTTTGTTTTTGATAGAGAGTCTATGATAGCCTCTGATGAACTTAAGAAGAAACTCTCCTCTGCACCTGATTTTGCTGTTGGTGCTGTTCTAGGACAGAGGAAAGACAAGCTAGTACATGTTGTTTACTATGCTAGCAAGGTTCTCAATGAGAATCAAAGGAACTATACTACCACGGAGAAAAAACTTTTAGCCATAGTTTTTGCTTTTGACAAGTTTAAATCATATCTTATTGGCTCAAAAGTAATTGTGTTCACTGATCATGCAGCACTCAAATACTTGCTTACCAAACAAGAATCTAAGCCCAGACTAATAAGGTGGATCTTGTTGCTCCAAGAATTTGATATTGAGATTAAAGATAGGAGCGGAGCAGAGAACAAGGTAGCTGACCACCTCCCAAGGATCCCACAAGAAGAAAAGATGCAGCAAGTAGCAGTCAATGAAAGCTTTCCTGATGAACAATTGATGATGATTCGAGTAGCCCCTTGGTTTGCAGACATAGCCAACTTCAAGGCTATTGGGGAGCTACCAACTAACATCAATAGGCACATGAGGAGGAAGCTAATCAAGGATGCCAAATACTACATCTGGGATGATCCTTATTTGTTCAAAAAGTGTGCTGATGGAATCCTAAGAAGGTGTATACCCCATGAGGAAGGGCAGGAAGTATTATGGCAGTGCCATGGATCTGCATATGGAGGTCACTTTAGTGGAGAAACGACAACAGAAAAAGTGCTTCAATCCGGATTTTACTGGCCAACAATTTTTAAGGATGCCAAGAAAATGGTGTCAAGATGTGATGAATGCCAAAGAGCTAGTAATCAAACCAAGAGAAATGAGATGCCACAGTAATTCATACTAGAGTTGGAGCTGTTTGATGTATGGGGGATTGATTTCATGGGACCCTTTCCAACCTCCTACTCAAATAGCTACATATTGGTGGCTGTTGATTATGTCTCAAGATGGGTAGAAGCCATAGCCACTGCAACAAATGACAACAAGGTTGTGATAAGCTTCTTGAGAAGGAACATTTTCAGTAGATTTGGAGTCCCCAGAGCTCTCATTAGTGATGGAGGGACACACTTCTGCAACAAACAACTCGAGGCACTCCTTCTCAGATATGGAGTGAAGCACAAAGTGGCAATTCCATACCACCCATAGACCAACGGGCAATCTGAAATTTCCAACAAAGAGCTAAAAAGAATCCTTGAAAAGACTGTTGGAAGCTCAAGAAAAGGTTTGGTCTAAGAAGCTGGATGATGCACTATGGGCCTACAGGACAGCCTATAAGACTCCCATTGGGATGTCTCCATACCAACTGGTATATGGCAAGGCTTGTCACTTGCCAGTTGAACTTGAACATAGAGCCTTTTGGGCTCTAAAGATGTTAAACTATGATGAGCAAGCTGCTGGAGAAAAGAGATTAATGCAACTCAATGAGCTGGAGGAGTTTAGGAATGAAGCATATGAGAATGCAAAAATCTATAAAGAGAACACAAAAAGGTGGTATGACCAAAAGATAGCAAGAAGGGAGTTCACTGAAGGACAGAAAGTGTTACTCTACAACTCAAAACTCAAGTTTTTCCCTGGAAAACTGAAGTCTAGATGGTTAGGACCTTTCACCATACTCAAAGTGTTTCCCTATGGTCATGTGGAGTTCATGGAGGACAAGACTCAGAAAACTTTTACTGTCAATGGCCATAGACTCAAACACTACTTGGGAGGCTCCTTAGAGGAGAAGGGAGAGAGCTACAAGCTCAGCTGAAAATGAAAGAATGTCAAGCTAATGATAATAAAGAAGCGCTAGTTGGGAGGCACCCCAACACTTTATCCTTTTTGATTTAGTTACTTTTCTTAGAAGTAGTTTAAAAATTTGTTGCATTAGGTAGTTTACTTTTCAGTCTCTTCTTTATCTTATATTGCTATATTAGGTAGTTTACAATTGCAGATTAGAACGTTGATTTTAGCTTTGGTAGCTAGATTTTCTTTACATTTTTTTCTATTCCGGAATTGCAACTTGATGAAGGCATTGATCATAATGAGTGAATGGGCTGAAGACTAGCTAAAATGCTAAGTTTGGTGTGGCCTCTCACCCACTTAATCTAGGCTTATAGACAATTTATATCTTGATTTGAAGAGTAAGTCCAAGGATTAAGTTTGGTGTGGCCACCACCAAGAATCATCTAGCAGCCCAAGTCACCCAATTTGAAAGCACTTAATACTTTGGGTAAAAACATGAATGTGGTTTAATGAGTTCAGAGGAATTGGAATCAAAATAAAATGAAAAGATTGATGTTATTCCACTCCTATGAACACATTAAATACACAATGATAAAACCAATTTATTGAAATGCCAAAGAATTAAGTTTGGTGTCCCAAGGGACACCCATCAGTTGCGATCCAATTCACTTTTGATGAGAAGGAATGTGAAAGGGTTCTTTTGTCATTACTAATGGGTTCAGTTTCATTTAGGAGAGAAGATGGGGCCCACATGGTAAACAACTCATAAAGCAAGGAAGTCAAAATGTACTTACACTTTGGAACTCAACACACGCAGAAGACACTGTGAGAAAAGGGTTGGCGCCTCTTCCCACGCTAGGCGCCACTCCCCAAATGGGAAAACATTTACTTTTTTTTATTTCCCACCCTTCCCACCATAACATTCACCCATTATAAAAGCCTCACCTCACCATCTCCTATCCCACTTCAACAACCCCAATCACACACGAAGAGCATACAACCCCTTCCTTTCTCTTTTCATTCTTTATCATCTCTTTCCCTACTTTCTTTCTTTTTTTTTCTTGATTGGGACAATCAAGTCCTAAGTTTGGTGTTGGAGCAAAACCTTGTTTTGCTTGTTCTTTCTTGTAACTCCATTTCACTTTCAAACACACTCTCTCAAATTCATGGCACCACCAAAAAGCTCAGCCTCAAAGAAAAGGAAAGTCAAGGAACCAACCTCTAGGTCCTCAAACTCCTTCAATGACTACAAGTTCCTCTCCGCATTCAACCAAAACTAATTCTATAGGTGAGTGAGAGGGAGATCATTCTAGAAGTTGGGTTCCAATTAGGGAGGAACGAGCACATTGAAATCAACATTGAGATCAACAATAGAGGTTGGTCACTTCTATGCAACTCACCAAGGAAAGTGGTAGAGAGCTTGGTGAGGGAATTCTATGCCAACGCAGTGCCTCAACCAGGACAACACTATGGCTACATTATCTATGTAAGGGGGAAGTCCATTGACTACAGTCCCTCTAGCATAGAAAGGATGCTAATGGTGAAGAGGACAAGCTCCACTCGGAGCTATGAAGAAAGAATGAAGCAGCAAGACCCTGGGTTTGATGAGATCCTAAATAAGATTTGTGTGATGCATGTGCGTTGGATCAATGACAAGGATGGGGTACCTAATCAATTGAGGAGAAGAGATTTGAGCCCCAAGCTAGAGGGTGGCTAGAATTTGTGAGGAGGTCCCTAATCCCCACATCCAACACTTCAGAGGTGACCAAGGAGAGAGCTATACTCATCTACAACATCATGAAAGGAGAGAACATCAACGTGGGGGAGATGATTGCCAACAACATCAACAAAGTGCTGAAGAGCACTAGTGACAACACAGCGTTGGCATTCCCCAGCATTATACAGAGGCTATGTGATGAGGCTGGAGTTGAAAAGATTATTGATGAAGTGCTTGTGAAGCAAGACAAGTTCATACCTGCCAAAAAGATGGCCAAGGTGGTAGCTGTGCACCCACTCCACAGGGCCAGAGAACAAAGAGCTCAGGCCCATGAACAACAACAACAACAAGAAGAAGAGGAGGCAGAAGAGCAACCTCAATTTCTGGCACTTCAACCACCACCACAATATCAATATCAACAATTTCCAGAGGGATTAAACTGGGAGCAACTGCAAGGAGATGTACACCAAATGAAGGGAGATCTACACCACTTGAGGGAAGATGTCAATCAATTCAAGGAAACTCAACAACAACAATGGAGCCAAGTCAACCAAAACATTCAACAACTCCAAGGGAGTTTTGAGAATCTCAAGGAGCAGCAAGATCAAATTAATTGGGGAGAAATGCAAGGCAGCTTAGGAGTGATTCTGAGACGGCAATTACAACAAATGGAGAGCCTTGCTGAATTCAGACACCTCTACGAAGCAAGAACTGTAGCCAGAAGGGAATATGATTGCTATGCGCAAACAAAGTTGAGCTACCTATGCAATATAGTAGCTAACATGAACCCCAATTACCCCACCTATATGCAGAAATTAGACAAACTCAGCTCAAGGCAAGAAGAAATAGCATACCAACACAAAGAGAATGTGAAATCCTACATGAGGAGGCTAGGATTTTGGAAACCCAAGGATGCCAAAGCACAAGAAGACTCCTCCAAACCAGATGAAGGTCGTTCTTCCCCCTCCAAGAAGAAGGACAAAGGGAAGGGGCCAATGAACTAAAGATGAAGCTGCTCAAGGTTGTTGAGTCTCATGGTTGACACTTTCCAATTTTTGAATTCTTGTTTAAGTTTTTGCTTTATTTACTTTTTGAATAAATAATCATGCTAGGATAGTTTATGTTTTATGCATAGTTTTTAATTCCCTTTTGAAGTCTTTATGAGTTCTTCTTTTCAAGAAAGAAAATACCATGTATTTCAAGTCTTCATTCCAACAAAAATAAAAGTAGAGTTTGTCTCCATAAGAGTCACTGTGAGTTGTGCAAAAACAATGAGAAAGACCAAGGCCAAGATGGATTATGAAACAAACTAAGATATAAGTAACCAATTGTAAGACCTTGAATGAACAAAAAAAGAAAATGAGTCATGGAAAAACAACTAGTCCTAGAAGGTATAACTAGGGGAAGGTTAAGGGGTGTTCCTTGAATATCCATAGAACCAAGAGGTAGTAGGCAATAAAGACCCAAGGCTCTGAGCATCAACTACTGAGATAGAAAAACAAACATTAAAAAGCTCAAAAAAAGAATAAAAAAAATATCTTAGTAGATGCTTGTGGTGAAGATGTGTCAAGAAGAGACCTGGGCAAGTAAATTCTTAGGGGTGTCTCAACACCTAGTACCCTAAAACCAACTAGTTTAGGAGTGCTAATTGAAAGCTTAATTAAAGGGTTGTCTTGAGACAACACTTAGAGTCGTGGTCAAGAAAGCAAAACAACCCTTACTACCTCAAGGTGACAATCAATAGAAAGGACCCCTAAAGCCTATACATGAAAGAACCCTCAAGGATCCAAGAGTCTTTCATGACATTAAAACATTCATGCATGTGTTGAACACTTAGCCTTACTCTTAGTTGTATTGCAATCACTCAAAGCCAAGGCCTCAAGTTATAAAGGTTTACTCACATTGATTTGCTTGGGACAAGCAAAACTTAAGTTTGGTGTTGTGATGACTTGCATCATCTACCCTTCTTTCTTGCATAAAGAAGACCATAAAAGAGCATAAATCTCATTTGATCAGTACAATTCATGCATTATTTGATGAATATTATGGTACACTACTTTGAGATGAGTTGTGCTGAATTTCAGGTGAGAAAAGCATCAAAAATGGGGTAGAAGACAAACAAGAAGCTGAGCGTGTGAAACTGGCGTGACACTTGAAGCAAACGCCACAAAAACGCACTGGCATGGCACGCCAGGAGCTGGGCGTGGCACGCCAGTGCTAAAGTCTAGAGAAGAGATTCAAAGCGTGCATGTGGGCGTGGCACGCTGATACAAAATTCCAGAGAGCTACAATGGAGGACACAAAAGGGGCGTGGCACGCCAACTCACCATTCCAAGAAGAACCTTCACTATGGCGTGCCACTTGGTGTCGAATGCGTGGCAGGCCAGCCCCAAGAAGTCACTTGGGCGTGCCACTTGAGAACCCAGGCATGGCACGCTAAGCTTAAGGAGTTAACAAACCCATGGGCGTGCCACTTGAGCAGCATGGCGTGGCACGCTGGTACAACAATCCAGAGAAGGGGCTGAAGGCAATTGAAGACTGGGCATGCCACTTGAGCAACCAGGCGTGGCACGCCAATGCACAAAGGACCAAAAGCAAGGATTGGGCGTGCCACTTAATATCGAAGGCGTGGCATGCCAACCTTAGCATTTCACTATGGCGTGCCACTTGAAGGCTGAGGCGTGGCACACCAACTACTGGAACCAAGACAAGATCATGGGCGTGGCACGCCAGCCTTTAGGCGTGGCACGCTGGTATAAGTTTCCAGAGAGGATGAAGGAGGCCAATTACATGGGGCGTGCCACTTGGTATCGAAGGCGTGGCACGCCATTCACCATTCTTCACTTAGGCGTGCCACTTGAGTAGCCAGGCGTGGCACGCCAGTGTCATTCAGAAGAGAAGCATTGGGGCGTGCCACTTGAGTTTGTGGCGTGGCACGCCAAACAGAGCAACCACTCACTCACAAGAGGGGCGTGGCACGCCAAACCCTGGGCGTGCCACGCTAGTTTAACTTTCCAGAGAAGCCTAGCCAAGCATAAAGCAAGGGCGTGGCACGCCAGACCTTGGGCGTGGCATGCCAGTACAAGTTTTCAGAGGCAAAGAGAAGTGAGAAAGGCAAGGGGCGTGCCACTTGAGTTCGAAGGTGTGGCACGCCAACACAAGAAATCCACTATGGCGTGCCACTTGAGCTCGAAGGCGTGGCACGCCAAGGTTGAAAGAGGGATGAGCATGCCACTTGAAGGATTAGGCGTGGCACGCCAAGCTGGAAATGAAGAGCACGTGACTCGCCAGAGGCACGCCAGCCACACGCCAGCTGAGAAGTCATGCTTATTGAGTGTTTTATTTTCCCTCCAAAATGTAATTTTCCTTTTTCACTTTTGTAATTCTTTTATTTTACTAGGAGTAGTATAAATACCCCCAAAGAGTACTGAAGAAGAGGGTTAAGCAGTCAGTTTTAGAACCACTTTTACACTTCACTTTTGAGTACCTTTTGAGCTATGAGTAGCTAACTTCCCTCTCATTGAGAGAGGGAGCTCTGTTGTACTTGATGGATGAATGATAGTGAAATCCTTCTTCTCTTCATCTTCTCTTTGATTTGCTAGAAGGAATTTCGTTCTTAATGCTTAGTGTTCAATTATCTTGGGAAAGAGATTGAATGCAATTGGGTTTCATGGGAACCTTGAGAAAGGAAACATGAAACCATGCTTGAAATCCCTTCTCACACTAAAGTAGAATCTGGGTTTTGGTGTTTAGATATGTGACATATAATCCTCCCTCTACTTGGACCTATGATGGTGTGTGGTATAATCAGGGACCAAGCATATCTCTCTTCATGAGCAATTAGACCAAAAAATTGGCTATTGATCAAGATCTGAGAGATTGAGTCACCAAGGGATTGGGGCTCAATCAATCATGATTGCCAAGAGGTCAATGAGTTGCATGATTGAAAAGGATATAAGCTAGACTTGATCCAAAGAGACAACATCTCCCAATCTCAATGAATTTTCCCATTCTTATCTATCCATTTCTTTATAGCTTAATTTTACATTCAGCAATTCCCCATTCCCACTTATATTCAAGTCATTTATGATTCTGCACTTTACTTTCTGTCATTTATATTTCTGCTCTTTATTGCTTTTCTTTATATTCTAGTCATTTACATTTATGTCATTTACAATTCTGCACTCTTCTATCCTATTGATCCGCTTGACTAATTAATCAATCGATTAAAACTGCTCAAATTTGCCAATCTCTGTGGATACGATCCCACTCCACTGTGGGTTATTACTTGACGATAATTTTGGTGCGCTTGCCAAAAGGACTAATTCACCAATTTTGAATGGGGTGTGAATTCCGGTCATCATGAGCCCCTTGTCATGGTGGCTTGTGCTTGAACTCATCCAGGAATCCCCACCAATGTTTGCAATTCTAATAGCCTCTGGGGTCCCAAACTAGGCACATAAAGCCTTCGAGCAAGTTAAAGCAAGTGATAAGGCCCCAGGAGTGTTGATTGTTAGAATGAATTCTGGGGTCCCAAACTTTGATTTTGCACCCGTCTTCGTATTGATCATCATTTTTCCAACTGGGTGGCAAGCAATCTGAATTCTCACTAAGGCATCCAAACAATTTTCTAGACTCATTCAATCGAGCTCGACACCAATCCTTGCACTTCAACTTTGAACATGCAATCGTATTGAACCTTGCCTGACAACTCCAACCACTACTTATCTCCCTCTTACTCTTAAAGTCACAAAGAGCTCTAAGTTGACCATCCGTCTCAAGTAACCCATATTCAAGTGGGAAAGTGAAGGTTAAGGATAAGAATTTTACCCACTTGAATGTTGTATTAGATGGTAATGGCTTCGATCTTGCAAGCTCCACTCCCTTATGTTTTTCCTTGACAACTTCAACCTCTTTGCGAGCTTCTTCAACATTAACCTCATCTTCAAGTTCAATGGGGGAGGATTCAATTGTGGATAGAAATTCATTAATTCTTGAATCTATCTCTTGATCAACCTCTTCAAGTTCTCCAACTATAATATGCCTTGGAGGTTGTACACCCTCCTCAACATCAATTTCAAGCTTCTTGGAGAGAGGTTCTATGACTGGAGGTTCCCATGGAGGTTCCGCATCTCCTAAGTCTTCAACCACTTCCTCTTCTTGAATAATTTCGGCTTTCTCCGCTTGCTCTAATACAAAATCCAGCTCCTCTTTGATGACTTCCACCTCTTGATAACTTTCTTCAAGGGTCTCTCCTACCTCCACCTTTTGGGCCCCCCTTTTGCTTCTCTTGAAGTATGTATGCGTGAACCCGATCCATTACGTCCCTAAGACTTCTCTCTTGTTCTATGTCAATAGCGTAATCAGGATCATGTTGCTCTAGGATTGATGCACTAGAGCTTGAGGGTTGAGTATTGGGGATAAAGGATGGATCCATATGAGATATAAGAGCTTAGAGAGTAGAGGTGAGACCGGTGAAAGTAGAGATAAGTGTGGTTTGAAGCTCCTGTTGCCCTTGGCAAATAACACTAAAGGTATCATCTATGAGAGCTTGGGGTGGATAGGAGGGTTCATTTGTTGGGAGAAAGGGCTCATAATGGGAAGATGGTTCTTCTCGATAAGGATATGAAGATGGTGAATATTGAGATGGTGGTTCTGGGTATAGTTCATATGGTTCGTATGGTGGTTGGTGTGGTGGATAAGGGTTAGGGTCATATGGAGGTGAGTGGTGGAAAGGGGCTTGTGAGTATTGTGGTTCAAAGTTATGTTAAGGAGGTGGTTCATAAGCATATGGTGGGGCTTGTTGGTAATTTGGTGGAGGTTGGTTGCCACGAAAAGGTCCACCATAACCATTTCTTGGGATGCATCGTAGAATGGTCATTGCCCATGGCACATTGGAAGATGTTGTTGCCAAAAGGGTTGATCAAATCCTTGTGGCTCCTCCTATCTTTGATTGTTCCAACCTTGATGCATGTTCTCATTATAGCGTCCATTCCCTACAACATAATTTGAACTAAACTCATAGCCAAAGGAGTGAGAATTCATAGTAACAAAAGAAAGTAAAAATGAAAACTAATAAGAAAATAATGAGAATAAACTCCTAAAACTAGAAACAACTAACAAAGAAACGAAAAAGCAAAATTATTCTCAATATTCACAATAACCAATAATAAGGCACACGTTTGCAATTCCCCGGCAACAGCGCCATTTTGATGAACGGATTTTTGACGGTCTAGAATTTTACAAATGAAACCTCGTTGCAAGTAAAGTTTCTAAACTAACAAAGAATCCTTTCATAAAAAAATTTGGTTGTCACAAGTAACAAACCCCTAAAAATAATAACCGAAGTATTCAAACCTAGGGTCGTCTCTCAAGAAATTGCAGGGAAGTGTTCTTGTTGTTGGTTATGGGATTGTATCTTTTGGGGTTTTGAATAAGGAACAAGAAAATAAATTGCAAGAATTAAACTAATAACTAATAAAGCTCTTGGCAAGGTATGAAAACTAGAAGTCCTATCCTCATTATCCTTATCAATTGTGATGAGAATTGTCCATTGCTCCCACTTAGTTAACGTCTAACTATGAAGGAAAGTCAAGTGGATGAATCAATTTGATTCCTCAAGTCCTAGTCAACTCCTAAGGAAAGACTAGCTTTAGAGGGATCCAAATCAACTAGCAACTTTCAATTATCAATCAACAAAGAAGTTTGATAACTCAAGAGTCTCCAATTACTCAAACAAAGCCAAGAGGAGAGAAATCTACACTAAAATCCAATCAAGCATTTTATCAAACACTTGGAAGGCACAACATAAAAGCATAGAAATGCAATAAGAGATAATAAAATCCAAACAACCAATTTGCAAGCATCAATGATAACAAATAATGGAAGAAGCAATAAACATGAAATACCTCAAATTGCATTAAATAGAAAATCAAATCTAACATGAGAATTCATAAACTAAATTGGCAACAAAAAGTAATCAACAAGGGAAATAAATAAACTAAAATGCTAGAACAAATAAAAGTAGAAGAGAAACTAATTAAAGTGAGATAGAAATCTGAAATTGAAAATAGCTAAACCTAAGAATCCTAAAACCTAGAGAGATGAGAGAGCTTCTCTCTCTAGAAAACTACATCTAAAACCTAAAATTATGTGAATGAATGTTGTATGATTGAATGCCTCATTGATTCCCCCACTCTGCAGCTTCTATTATGTGTTTTCGGGCTTGGAACTAGGCCAAAAGGAGCCCAGAAATCGCCCCCAGCGTCTTCTGCAATTTCTGTACGTGGCGCATGTTACGTGTACACGTCAATCACGCGTACGCATCGATTGTCTTCTTCGCGTGTCACGAGTACGCGTTAGGTACGTGCATGCGTCGCTATGGAATGCGCCAAGTCACGCGCACGCGTCAGGTACGCGCGCACGTCGTTCCTCGCTGGTTAGCTCCTTAGTTTCTTGTGTTCCTTCCATTTTTGCAAGCTTCCATTCCATCCTCTAAGCCATTCCTGTCCTATAAAGCTTGAAAACACTTAACACACATATCACGGCATCGAATGGTAATAAGAGAGGATTAATAATTAGCAATTTTAAGGCCAAAGAAGTATGTTTTCAATCAAAGCACAGAATTAGGAAGGAAAATGTAAAACATGCAATTTATATGCATAAGTGTGACTTTAGTGGATAAAATCCACTCAAATAAGTACAAAATTTACCACAAAATAGTAGTGCACCACTCCTTTTTTTATGTTAACAGTTTCTTTTGCATTTTTGTTTAGCTTCAAAATTCTGGAATCCCCCCAAGGGAGCGGTTAGAAAAAGAAATACCAATCACTTCCATTCACGCTTAGACCCCTAATGTGGTGAATGATTTATTGGCTGATTTAGAAAGTCTGAATGAAGCATATGAATGTAGCATGGATACACAGAAGGCCATAGTTGAATCTTGCTCGACCAATCAAAGGTCAACAGAGCAGCTCCATACTACACTTCCCACAACCAAGATTGTCGACAATTCCATCCTGCTTCTATTGGCCCAACAACTCAGTGTCATTCTATCCAAACCTGTTTTGACACTTGCTACCGATCCGTACTTTAAGGCTCAGCTTTTTTATATTCTTCAAACTTTTTCAATTACACCACATCCTGAGACTATTGATCCTTTGTTGGCTCACTTGCAGAAGGTTTATGAGGACCTTTATGTCAAATTTCCAGATTCTCAAGCAGCTATCTCATCATATCAACAATCAACTGAAGCTCTTTATAAGTTAAAAAAAGACACCTCCTCTTTTGAGATTGCCAAAACTACCTTGGCTGCCCATATTGCAAAAGCTAAAGATCAGGCTCATGAGTTATCTTAGGAGATTCAAGACTTGGAACAATAGCTGACTGTCAAGAGAGAAGTAAAAAATAGGCTGGATGCTGCTTTGATAAAGAATGAGGGTCAATTTGCTAAAGCAAGTAGCATGCTTGACAGTAGCAATGTGGCCTTACAGTCACTTGAAGAGAAGATGCTCTCCTCACAGGAAGCTGCCAAAGAAGCCAGGAACTTCCAAACTGCTCTCCAAACTAAAGTTACTTGCTTGAAGGAGATCTTTGAAACTTAGTCTTGTATTTCTTATATAGACCTTTGTGATTTTTATATGTCCATGCAATCTTTACTTTTTTAACTTTTAGAGTTTTGTTTATTACTTGCTTTTGTATGCACTCTATCCTTATTTTGGAGACTAGACACTTGCTATTTTTTGGAAGTTATTACATTATTCACACTAAACCAATTATTAATATCACAGTGACCTCTTTTGTATTTTATTTGGGATGACCTCCATATCTGTCCATGTCAGGTTGCACTGGTGCATGCCATCTTAAGTGCATTCACCCCAAATGCTGTCAAATTAAATCAAATGTGCATTTATTGACATGCCTCTAACTTCATACAGGTTTATTCACTAAATTTTTAGTTCTATATGTTGGCATGTACTATACTGCACTTACAAAATGATAAGTTATTTTCTGTATTGACTCTTATTTTAAATTGATACTTTGGACACATATTTGTCTCGTAATCTTAATGCTTTACACTGTCAATGGAACTTGCAATTCAAAGAAATCACAAGGACATGTTAGCTTTTACAAACTGAATTGCAAATATTAGTTAGCTCTTTATTTTTTCCTTTGACACTTCAATTGGATATTTTCATGTCCGTAAACATGTGGAATGTTTATCTCATGTATGCCTGGCCTATATACTTTTAAATATTTACCATTTATTGAAAGAATTCTTCTTCCTGATCTGACTTCAATAATCTTATAGGCATTTCCAGAATAAATCTTGTCAACTACATAAGGTCCTTCCCAAGTTGGAGACCACTTACCATAAGTTTTTGACTTTTTTTCTATAGGCAAAATTGTTTTACATACTAAATCTCCAACTACAAATGTCTTTGCTTTTACACGGTGGTTGTATGATTTTGACATAATCTCTTTTTGTCGAATCACCCGCTCTAAAGCTCTCAACCTTTCGTCATCTAGTTCATTGAGCTCATCATGCGAAGAATTCCAATAATCTACTACTGGTATCTCATCTTGTCTAGCCACCCTTATACTTTGCAGATTAATATCAATTGACAACACCGCATCATGACCGTAAACTAACTTATATGGGGTGGTTCCAGTAGAACCTCTTGGAGAATTTCGGTAAGCCCAAAGAACTTGATTGAGAGTTTGTTGCCAATTTTTTGGCTGCCTTCCAATGTGTTTTTTAATTAATGCAATCAAAATTTTATTTGCTGCCTCCACTTGTCCATTGGCTTGGGCATAATACGGTGTAGAAGAAAGCATTTTTATATCCCTAGACTTGGCATATTCCATGACTTTTTTCCCAATAAACATGGTTCCTTTATCAGTGGTAATAGACTGAGGAATTCCAAACCTATGCACAATATGCTCCTCAATAAAATTAATTATTTCATTGTGAGTCACCTCCCTTAAAGGGATAGACTTTACCCATTTAGAAAAATAATCAACATCAACCAAAATGAACTTATGACCTTTAGAAGAAGGTGGGTGAATCTGTTCGATCAGATCTAAAGCCCAACCTTTAAACGACCATGGCTTAATTATAACATTCGATTCTGACGTTGGAATATGTTGAAGGCTTCCATGTTTTTGGCATTCTTCACAGGACCTATCATAATTTATACAATCTCTTTGAATAGTTGGCCAATACAATCTTCTCCTATTTATCACCCATTTCATTTTTTTCCCTGACTGATGGGCACCACAGATTCCCTCGTGCACTTCAGCAAGAGCCAAATACGCTTGTTTTTCTCCTAAACCTGTCAAGAGGTTTCTATCAATAGATTTCTTAAACAAGACATTATTTATTAGAACATAACTTTGAGCCCTATATTTAAGTTTTCTATTGACACTAAGACTTGGATTTTCTAAATATTCCACGATTGGTACTCTCCAATCTTTTGGGTCTAGTTTTTCTAACGACAATACTTATCTTTCTCTCAAAGGCATAAATATGTCCTTTATCTTTACCAATTTTTCTAGTGTTGAGGACTTGATCTTATATTTTAAAGCAATTTGAGCTAATTCATTCGCTTCTTGATTTAACTCCCTTGGAATGTGCCTTACAATGACATTGTCAAACTCGCTCAACAACTTTGTGGCTACATTGAAATACTTTCTTAAATTTTCACTAACACACCTATACTCAAGTGATACTTGACGGACTACAAGCTGTGAATCTCCAAAAATTTCCAAATTTTTAACTCCTCTTTCTAATAATAATTTCAGTCCCATTATTAACGCTTCATACTATGCCTCATTGATAGAATATGAATAATTCAATTTAAAGAGGAATTTACTTGGCTCGCCGCTTGGAGAAATAATTAAAATTCCTTTACCAACACCACCGATATGGCATGAACCGTCAAAATATAATTTCCAGGGCACCAAACCAACGAAACCTGGTAAACTCTCATCAATGTCAATACAAGGATGGTTGATAAACCACTATTTTATGGTTTATATTGTGTTTAATTATGTGGTTTTATCATGATCCTTACCCACTTATTCATTAAATTAGCATGCATATTAGATTTCTTTCCGGAATTTATTACATGTTTGAAAATTGCTTCCTAGAGACTTTAATTATTTAATTTTAATTCTTCTTTATTCCATTCGATGCCGTGATCTGTATGTTAAGTGTTTCAGATTTTATAGGGCATGAATGAGTTGGAGATTGGGAAGGAAGCTAGCAAAAATGGAAGAAACACAAGAATTTGAGGAGATAACCAGCGAGAAGTGACGCGGTCATATGACTCACGTGACCGCGCGAAGGAGAACAAATCACAGCGACGCGGCCGCATGGCTCACGCGGCCGCGCGGATTGGAAAGCCCAAGCGACGCGGTAGCGTGGACGACGCGAACGCGTGGCGAGGAAAAGCGCAAGTGACGCGTCCACATGGATGACGCGATCGCATGATATGTACGATCTGCATAATCTGCAGAATTCGCTGGGGGCAATTTTGGACCCTATTTCGACCCAGTTCTCGGCCCGGAACAGCAGACTAGAGTCAGAGAATATACAGAAACAAATAACACATTCATTAAGAGACAGTTTTTAGATCTAGTTTTACTCTCTTAGGTTTTTCTCTCTAGGTTTTTAGAATTTTTAATTTTCAATTGATCTTAGCATTGGAACAGGAGAAGAGTTATTTCCTCATCAAGACTTCGCCATTCTAGTTTGTTTTCTTAACTTGGTTTCATTCTTCCATGTTCCTTGCTTTGTTCAATTTTGTCATTCAGATACTTTTATGATTATTTAATGCAAGGATTATTTCATTTTAATTCAATTTTAATTCCAATTATCATGTTTTCTTTTAATTCCCTTTCATGTGCTATGGATTTATTATTTACAATGCATGAGTAGTCTCTTTACTTGATGGGGAGTTGATTAAAAGGAACTCTTGAGTTGGAAGGATTGAAGGAAAAATTTGTAATTGGGTTAAATGTTGGATTGCTATCTTGTCACCAACGCCAATCCCTTTGAACTAAGTGGGTTGCAACTTGTGAACAGATCTGGCATTCCAACTTGTTTGACTTTCCCTTACCTAGTAAAGGATAACCAAACAGAACAACCATTAATTATAAATTAATCTTACAATCACTCCATCAATAGTAGAAATTCCAACCAATCAACTCCCAGTCAAGGCTTTCATTCATATTAATTAAATTTCCTCAATTTAAATTCCAATTTACTTAACTCAACTTCTTTGAACATCTGATTAATAAGATAGCACACTTTTCTGCAACTCGTTGGGAGACGACCTGGGACTTAAAACTCTCAGTAATTTTTAATTTAACTCTCTGTGACATATTTCTAAATTGATAGGCAGATTTTCGGTGAGTTAAGAACAATACTTGCAACGTAACCATTTTAATAATTTTTAATTCACCAGCTTCTGCGTCTCATCAATTTTTGGCGCCGTTGCCGGGGAGTTGCAATAGAGTGCTAATTTTATTAATTAGAATTTATTTATTTGCATTTTATTTTATTTTGCTACTATGAGATGCATGTTTCTTCCGTCAAATGACGCGTTCACTTCCTGATCCACGCTTGCTAATATTCGATCCTGAAATTGAAAGGACAATTCACGAATAAGGCGAGAACAGAGTCGGTTAGCCCGCTCTGAGGGTGGATCTGAAAGTGAATCCGAGGAAGAAACCAGCCCCCGTTCTACTGATTCGGTTGTTTTACGTGCAGAAAACATGGCAGCTAGGAGAGTTACCATCCAGGAGGAAGGAGCCCCTGATTTTACAATGCAACCGTTTCAAGCGCATCATCCAGCGGTAGCTACGGATTTTGAAATAAAGACCGCACTGCTAAATTTGATGCCCAAGTTTCATGGCCTACCTGCTCAAGAGCCTATCAAGCACTTGAGAGATTTCCAGGCAGCCTGTTCTACTGTCAGGCGTGATGGCACTGATGAAACTTCAATTCTGCTGAAAGCTTTTCCATTTTCTCTTGAGTTAAAAGTAAGAGAGTGGTACTACACTCAACCTCTAGCAAATGTATCCAACTGGGATACACTCAGAAAGGAGTTTCTGGAGAAATTCTTTCCATCTGAAGTTACTGATAAACTGAGGAAGGATATCTCCACAATTGTTCAGGATGACAATGAGACTCTCTTTGAATACTGAGAGCGCTTCAATAATCTTCTGGAAGCATGCCCCCATCACATGATTGACAAGATCGTGCTACTCAGCTATATTACACAGGGTATGAGGCCCCAAGATAAGACCACACTGGAAAGTGCCAGCAATGGGTCTATGAAGAATTACAAGACCACTGATGAAGCTTGGCAATTGATCAGTGATTTAGCTGAATCCACTAGGAACCACAGACAGAAGCAAGGTCGTTCAAAAGCTGTTGCAGAAGTACCTTCTAGCAAAGAGACTGCTGCTCTAACTCAAAGCATCTGTGAAATGACCAACTTGCTGAAGCAAATACAGTTGAATCAACAAGCTTAGCAAGCTCAACCTCCTCCACCACAACAAAACCAGCAACTAGTCTCACAAAGAATTTGCGGAATCTGTGCTGATTATAGTCATTACACTGATGAATGCCCGCAGCTCCAACAAGAAGACAACATGGTGGCATCCACTCACAACTTCTATGACCGCCCCAACCAAGGGTACAATCAAGGTGGAAATAATAACCATGGATGGCAGGACAATTTAAACCAGAATTGGAGGGACAACAATAACAGAGGAGGCAGAGATAATCAGAGAAATCAGAGGTGGAACAATAACAACAACAGGTAGCAAAATCAACCTTACAGAGCACCTCACCTGAGGCAGAACCAAGGACCACAGAACAATCAGCAGCAGACCTCTCAATTTACTCATTCCTCGTTATCTTCTAATGAAGATCTACTACAATCTTTTGAGAAAAGACAACAGACCATGGAAAACAACATCATGAATAGTATTAATGCCAGTTTGAATGGTCTCACCTCTACTCTGCAAGCTTTTATGACACAGTTTGGATCAGCACAAAATTCCAGTAACCAACCTTCAAGCACCACTGGAATCCCCTCTCAACCATTATCCAATCCAAAGGGAGGCATTAATGCCATCACCCTGAGGTCCGAAACCACACTGCAGGAGAGGAATCAGGAGGAACCAAGCTCACCAGAATACGCCTCAGCTGAAGAGGTGGTAGAAATCGAAGATGTTGAAGAGGAAGAGGATATACAAAACATAGCTGAAGAAGAAACAGCTCAACCACAGAAGGAAGCACCAAAAGGCACAGGCACCACAGAAAATACTACTCCTATTCCATTTCCACAACTTGCAAGGAAGCCCAGGAAGCAGCTGGAACCCGATCCTAAAATGGTAGAGATATTCAAAAAGGTTGAGGTAACTGTTCCCCTTTTTGATGTTATTCAGCAGGTACCTAAATATGCAAAGTTTCTAAAAGACTTATGTATCCATAAAGACAAAATTAATGAATTAGAAACTATTCCTTTAGGTAGTTCTATATCTACTTTAATGGGAGGATTACCTGAAAAATGTAGTGATCCAGGTCCTTGCATAGTTAGTTGTACTATTGGTGGTGTAGTAATTTATGATTGCATGTGTGATTTAGGAGCATGTGTCAGTATAATGCCTTTGTCTATATATGATGTTTTGAGGCTCCCTCCCTTAAAAAGGTCGGTAGCTCATTTTGTGTTAGCAGATAAAAGCATTATTACAGTGGCTGGAGTTGCTAAAGATGTTTTGGTGAACATTAAAGGGCTCACATTTCCCACTGATTTTTATATCTTGGAGATGCCCCACAATGATTCAGATAAGCCATCATCAATCCTACTTGGAAGACCATTCCTGAAGACATCAAAATTCAAGTTGGATGCTTTTTCAGGAACATACTCCTTTGAAATAGATGGCCACATAGTAATCTTCAATCTGAATGGAGTCATTGACAACCCCCCAGAAGATCGTTCCATCTTCCAGTGTGATGTCATAGACGAAAGTGTGGCTGAAGTTCAAAAGGAAGAGTTTGAAGAGAGGCACACTGGACAAAGTCCAAGTGTGGGGACCCTCTTAACTGACAATGGGGGCACTTCGCCATTTTCACAAGCCCCAGATAATCCAGAACCCACCCATGATCAAAAGTTAGAATTGAAACCTCTCCCTCCACATCTCAAATATGCTTATCTTGAGGATGAGCAGAAGCTTCCGGTTATTATTGCAAGGGAACTGACTTCTCAACAAGAAGAGCAGTTACTTGATGTACTGAGGAAGCATAAGAAGGCGATTGAGTGGAGCTTAGCAGACATAGTAGGAATCAACCCTCAAGTATGCGAGCACAGAATATTTTTAGAAGAGGGAGCAAGACCTGTCCGTCAACCACAAAGAAGATTGAATCCCACCATCTTGAAAGTTGTCAAAAAGGAAGTGACCAGACTATTAGAAGCAGGTATCATATATCCCATTTCAGACAGTGAATGGGTGAGCCCAGTACAAGTGGTGCCCAAGAAGTCTGGAGTCACTACAGTGAAGAGTGGGCATGGAGAGCTCATAGCAACTAGAGTTCAGAATGCTTGGAGAATCTGCATTGATTACAGGCGTCTCAACCAAGCTACCCGTAAGGATCACTACACACTTCCATTCATTGATCAAATGCTGGATCGCCTGTCAGGTAAATCACATTATTGCTTTTTAGATGGTTACACAGGTTATTTCCAGATTCATATAGCTCCTGAGGATCAGGAAAAGACTACTTTTACATGTCCTTTTGGGACTTATGCTTATAAGAGAATGCCCTTTGGCTTGTGCAATGCACTAGCTACCTTCCAAAGGTGCATGATGAGTCTTTTCTCTGATCTTATTGAGGACTGTATGGAAGTTTTTATGGACGATTTTAGCGTTTACGGTGATTCTTTTAGCCTTTGCTTAGAGGGATTATCTAGAGTATTAGATAGATGTGTTAATGCAAACCTTGTATTGAATTTTGAAAAATGCCACTTTATGGTAAAACAAGGGATTGTATTAGGACATGTGGTATCTAATAATGGCATTTCTGTAGACCCAGCAAAGGTGAATGTTATTTCTAGTTTACCTTACCCCTCTTCTGTGAGGGAAGTCCGTTCGTTCCTTGGCCATGCAGGTTTCTACAGGAGATTTATTAAGGAATTTAGTAAGGTGGCAATTCCCTTATCCAAATTACTGCAGAAGGATATTGAGTTCGAGTTCAGTGAGGATTGCAAACAAGCATTTGATAAGCTGAAGACTGCTCTAACTCAAGCCCCCAATTGTGAGAGGACCAGACTGGAGCCAGCTGTTTGAAATCATGTGCGATGCCTCCAACCATGCAGTAGGAACAACGCTGGCTCAGCGTGAAGGTAAGGATCCTTTTGTTATTGCCTATGCGTCTAAGACTTTAGACACTGCCCAGTCCAATTATACTACTACTGAGAAAGAGCTTCTTGCTATTGTTTTTGCTCTGGATAAATTCCGAGCTTATTTACTTGGTACTAGAGTAGTAGTGTATTCGGACCATGCAGCGCTAAAGTATCTATTAGCTAAAAAGGAATCCAAACCAAGACTTATACGTTGGATATTGCTGTTACAAGAATTTGATTTAGAAATAAAGGATAGGAGTGGTAATCAGAATTTAGTAGCAGACCACTTGAGTCGCCTTGAACATATTAAGGATGATTCTACTCCTATAGATGATAATTTTCCTTTTTACAACCTGCAAGCAGTATCTAAGGTAGTCCCTTGGTATGCACCTGTCGCTAATTATTTAGTTAGCCGCACATTTCCTCCACATTTTTCTAAACATCAAAGAGACAAGCTGAAAAGCGAGTCTAAATATTATATATGGGATGACCCATATTTATGGAGGTGTGGCACTGACCAGATCATTAGACGTTGTGTGCCTCAATCAGAATTCCAGTCCATTTTAGAGGCCTGTCACTCATCTGAGAGTGGAGGACATTTTGGCCCTCAAAGAACAGCTAGGAAGATCTTAGACTGCGGATTCTGGTGGCCTACTCTTTTTAGAGTCGCTGCTGAGTTTTGTAAATCTTGCCTCCTGATGTGCGGAAAATGATCCGACACAAAACTCACCGGCAAGTGCACCGGGTCGCATCAAGTAATAATAACTCACGGGAATGAGGTCGATCCCACAGGGATTGATGGATCAAGCAACTTTAGTGGATGATTAGTTTAGTCAAGCTAACATTAATGTGAATGGAGTGAAATTGTAACCAACAGAAAGTAAAGGACAATGAATTTAAAGTTGCAGAATGTAAATTGGCAAGTAACTTTAAGAGCAAGAAATGTAAATTGCAAGAATCTTAAATTGCAAGAAAAGTAAAATTTCATTAAATGTAAAGGGGAGTGGGTGCTGGAAATTAAAGAGAGCAATAGATCAAAGCTTAGAGAAAATTAAACTTGCAGCAAAAGTAAATCAGATTATGAACATAAATGTAAAATGCAGAGCACTTGCAGAAGAATTAAATTGCTTGAATGTAAATTGAATTCAGTAAGAACAGAAAGCAATGAGAACCAAAGATCAAAATCAAGCTCAATGTAAATTAAATTGTAAACTTGCAGCAAAGGAACTTGTAGTAGAGGAGAAATTAAAATTGCAGAAGAAGAAAACAGAGAGAATTCTCAAGGTGAAATTGAAACAGAATTTCTTCAATTCTCAACCCAAGATTTAAAACAAAAAGAAAAACTAAAGAGAGAAAGTTCTGTATTCCTAATGCTCCCTAGTGGAGCTCCTCTCTAATAAAATGAAACAGATGCCTATTTATAGGCATTTTACAAAATGAAAATGAAATTCAAAACAAATTACAATTAAAATGAAATTTCTATTCTAACTATCTCTTGTGCCTTTGAGTGGTGTCAATTGGGCCCTTGCTCTTGATGGAATTGGGTTGACAAAAGCCTCTGTTGATTGCTCTTGGAGTTGGAGAGAAACCCATTGTGAACCGGGCCATGAATCATAAAAGTTTGAGTAAAAGTTTGAGTAAAAGTTTGAGGCAAACTTTTACTCAAACTTTTTATACCAGCTGCCCTTATTTGCTGCTACCAACGTTTGGGCTAAAGTTTGAGGTCAAACTTTTAGCCAAACGTTGGGCCTTCTTGCATGCATGTTGGGGTATTACTTTGTCTGCTTGTCAACGTTGCCGATTTTATGCCCACTATAGATTATTATATATGGTTAGAAAGCTCTGAATGTCAGCTTTCTAACCCAATTAGAATCACCTCAATTGGACATCTACAACTCAAGTTATGCTCATTTGAAGAGGACAAGGTCGCTGGCCTTGGTGTGCAGCGTTTGAGGTAAAGTTTGCCTCAAACGTGGTCGAAAACGCCAGTTCTAGAGGCTCAAACATATTGTCCACCCCATACTATTATACATTGCTGGAAATCTCTGAATGTCTACTTTCCAATGCCGTTGGAAGCGCATCATTTGGAGCTCTACAGCTCGAGTTATACTCCGTCGAAGGTGCAGAGGTCAATTGGCCTCACTGCAGGTTGCCACCATGTTCATTTATGCTCATTGCGGGGCAGTTTTCTCCCTCAATTTTAGTGTCCACCATGCAGTGGCATATATGCTTAGAAAGCTCTCGATTCCTACTTTCCATTGCTTTTTGAATCACCTCATTTGGAGCTCTGTAGCTCAAGTTATTCTTGTTGGAAGTATACCCCTTGTATGCCTTGTGGTGTGGCGCCAACGTTTGCCAAAAAGCTTGAGGCAAACGTTGGCGCAAGCTTTTTCTCCCCTGGGTATGTTGGTGTGGTGCCAACATTTGCCAAAAAGTTTGAGGCAAACGTTGGCGCAAGCTTTTGCTCCCTCCAGGGTGTAGTCAAGCTCCTCCAAAAGTTTGAGCTAAAGTTTGAGGCAAACTTTAGCTCAAGCTTTTTTCCTCTCTTGCTCTTTGTTTTGAGCCACGCTTTTCTTCCTTTGGGCCACGCTTCTCTTCCTTGATTTGGTCATGGGTCACGCTTTTAGAAGCGTGGCCTAAGCCTCCAAAGTGTGCTCCAACTTCAAAGTGTGCCCAAAATTCCTCTTTTCTTCTTTTTAGCTTATTTTGTGCTCTTTTTGCTTCTTTTTCTTCTTATTTCCTACAAAGTTTATCAAATCAAAAGATTAAAGAAATATACCATTTAAGCACCAAAGAATGCAATATTTAAGCACTAATCATAAATTTCTTGTATGAAAAAGCATAGAAAAACATGACATAATGACATGTCATCACAACACCAAACTTAAACCTTGCTTGTCCCCAAGCAAGAAAAAGAATCATGCAATAGAGATTGACAATCCAAGGTAAGAAGAATAGCAACTCAATGTTCATGGTAAGCTAGTTTTCTAAGCATGCTACAATCACAAAAGAAATGTAAATGATTGATGCTTCCATCTAGCTCAATTTATGAAATCTTTCTCTTATATTTCTTCCTTGAAACAAGCTTTTGATTTTTTTTATTAGCTTCTCTTTTTGGGTACTTTGCCCCATGAGTTGATAACAAAGCTACGACTTCTAAATGCTTTGTTTTCAAGTATTACCACTTGATACATAAGCACCACAAGCATTTGATTAGAGGACTTCATTAAGCTCATTTTTTTCTTTTCTTTTCTTGACTCTCTAATCATTGATGCTCAGAGCCTTGAGCTTTGAGGGAGTGCTTTTGCACTTTGAGCCTAACCTTGACTTCTAAGTGTTTTGTTTTCAAGCATTTGGCTTGATACATAAACACCACAAGTACTTAGCAAATAAATTACCATTGGTACTCAGAGCCTTCAGCTTTCTCATTCTTTCCCTTTTTCTTTTCTTGCTTTATTTTGTATTTGCTTTCAAGGTTTTCATGATTTTAAAAGATTTCACAAAACGTGCTAGATGAAAACTTCAATTAAATAAAATCTAATGCAATTAAGCAAAAATCAAACATACTAGCTTCCCAATACTTTTATGCACATGCTAAAATCTTCTTTAATGCCTTGTTTGTTTATGATCATGATACTTTGTTGCTTTTGAATTCACAAAACTCAAGTTGGTAATCATAATGACACAGCACCATGTTGCAAATCAAGATTCAAGTTATGCTTTATTCATACACACATGTAAACAGAAAGGATGAAGACAATCATGCAATTTAAGTGCTGGAAACAAATGAGGAGAAAAGGAACTCTACAACCTTGTAGTTCATCTTCATTATTGTTGTCCTTTTTCCTCTATTCTTCCTCCTTCCCTTGCCAAACTCAGAATGCTTGCTCATCCTCAAGCAACAATTAGAACCATGGCTATGGGGCTAAGATGGATCATGAGTGTCTTACACAATGAAAAGTTAGTAGTACATGTGTTCTAAGCAAGCAAAATTAAAGATAATAATCAAGGCACAAGAGACAGAGACATCGTGATTGCAAACTTAAGAAGGTGAGCATAATACTTTGCATAAAGAATAAGTGGCACACCAAACTTAGTGTGACACTTTCACTTAGAATTAATGCAAGTATCTTGTAAGGATTAGAACCAAATTTTGTTGCATAGCAACACCAAACTTAGAATGCAACCACATGTCAATTTATTTGAAATAAAACTAAACGAAAGAAACTGTTATTTGTTAAGTACAATCACCAAGCCAAGAATATGTCATGAATAAAACTCTCTCGGTAATGTATTAACAAACACAGTGAATAAGTAAACTAAAATGAAAGCATTAAAAACAAAGAATTAACTAAAGTAAATAAAGTAACACAATATCAAACCAAAAGAAAATTAACACTGCAAAGACATTATGGTTATGCAGACAAGTGGTGTTGCTGAATGCTTTGCATAAAAAAAATAGGTGGCACACCAAACTTAGAATCTTGGTGTGTCACTTTCATGTAAAATTGATGCAATCATCCATGAAGATGGAAAACAGTTTGTTGTAGGGCAACACCAAACTTAGAATGTAACCATATGCCAATTTATTGAATTTAAACAAAGCAAAGAACGAAAACAAAGCAGAGAAGAGAAATTATACCTACGGTTGACATGTTGTTCACTTTTTTCCTCTTCTTCCAGTTTGTTAAGAGGAATGACTTCAAGAGAGGAGAAGATTCAGCTATTACCCCCTGTCTTGGTCTCTCCTCAGCAAGCTTTCTTTTGTTAATGGCTTGATTGAGCTTGCTTGCTGGATCAGGGGGAGGATTGCTTGGAGTTGACCTTCTTTTCTTCATGAATATTGTCTTTTGTAGCTTGGTCACAATCCTCTTCTTGGTGCTTTTGTTAATTGCCTTCACTTCCTTGAATTTATGACTTGGTTGCTGTGTGATTATTGGAGTTTTGTCTTCATCAAGAGTCTCTTGCAATGGTGGTTCTGTGGATTCTTCCTTCATGTACTTCTCTGATTCACTTGAGTTTGGAATTCTTTGGTTGTCTTTCTCACTTTCTTTCTCTTCCACTTCCTCCCTTGCACCCAACATTTGACTTAATAGCTTTTTCATTGAGGAGGTTTGTTGATCTTCCCAACATTTCTTCATCTCCTCTTCATATTTTTCAATCACAGATTCAATTGTCGAGAGTTTTTGGGTCAGGGAAATTTGTGAGAGTTGTGATTCTTCATGTTCCTTTGTCATCTCAAGTGTAGTTTCATTTTTAACCACCTCATTCTTCATTGAAAGTTCACTTGATGCAGTAGCCTCCTCATCTTGTTTTTCCACTTCCTCACTCACAAATTGGTCTTCATTTTCCTTGCTTAGTGGATCCGAGCATTTCCCCATGTTCTCCAATTGCTCATCCATCTTCTGAAGACGGATTTCTTGTTCTCTCCAGGATTGTTGTTATTCCTCCATGAGTTGTTCTTGTCTTTTCAACAATTCTCTAGATTTTTGAAGGGGATCTTCATTTTGCTCTTCCACCTTCTCCCTTGCACTTAACAATTGGTTTACCATCACTTCTATGTTTTTGAATGAATTCTCTTGCTCGTTCCAAGATCTTTGCGCCTCCCTCTCATATTTTTCAAACATGATCTCTAGCTTTGAGAGGCCTAGGTTCATGGAAGTTTGTGTTGAGGCATATTTAGGTGATGAAGAATTTTCAAATGTAGAAGTGGGAGGTGAGGTTGGACAATCTCTCATGTGAGTTGACTGCTCAGAATTTGCAGTTTCTTGGTAATACTCCCAGCCACCATTGGAGTAATGACTTGAATCATTTTGTGGTGGAGGGAAATATCCAATATGATTTTCTTTCTCATCTTGTGGTTCTGAAGCATGGCTCCATGAATTGGAGAGCCCAGAATTTGAAGTTTCTTGGTGATATTCCCATCCATCATTAGAGATTGGTGATGGTGGGTGATATCCCATAGAATTTGTTTGATCATAAGATGAGTTGAACTCCATTTGAGTTTTGTAAAACACACAACCAAGAAAAATTGAAATTACTCATATCAGAGATGAGAATTTCTTAGTGAGGCAAAAACTCAAACACCTTGGTTTCACTTTGAAACAGAAAACAAAAATAAAGAAAATGCTTGATCTAGACTTCTCACCCACTTAATCATTATTGATCTAAATCAATCCCCGGCAACGGCGCCAAAAACTTGATGTGCGGAAAACGATCTGACACAAAACTCACCGGCAAGTGCACCGGGTCGCATCAAGTAATAATAACTCACGGGAGTGAGGTCGATCCCACAGGGATTGATGGATCAAGCAACTTTAGTGGATGATTAGTTTAGTCAAGCTAACATTGATGTGAATGGAGTGAAATTGTAACCAACAGAAAGTAAAGGACAATGAATTTAAAGTTGCAGAATGTAAATTGGCAAGTAACTTTAAGAGCAAGAAATGTAAATTGCAAGAATCTTAAATTGCAAGAAAAGTAAAATTTCATTAAATGTAAAGGGGAGTGGGTGCTGGAAATTAAAGAGAGCAATAGATCAAAGCTTAGAGAAAATTAAACATGCAGCAAAAGTAAATCAGATCATGAACATAAATGTAAAATGCAGAGCACTTGCAGAAGAATTAAATTGCTTGAATGTAAATTGAATTCAGTAAGAACAGAAAGCAATGAGAACCAAAGATCAAAATCAAGCTCAATGTAAATTAAATTGTAAACTTACAGCAAAGGAACTTGTAGTAGAGGAGAAATTAAAATTGCAGAAGAAGAAAACAGAGAGAATTCTCAAGGTGAAATTGAAACAGAATTTCTTCAATTCTCAACCCAAGATTTAAAACAAAAAGAAAAACTAAAGAGAGAGAGTTCTGTATTCCTAATGCTCCCTAGTGGAGCTCCTCTCTAATAAAATGAAACAGATGCCTATTTATAGGCATTTTTACAAAATGAAAATGAAATTCAAAACAAATTACAATTAAAATGAAATTTCTATTCTAACTATCTCTTGTGCCTTTGAGTGGTGTCAATTGGGCCCTTGCTCTTGATGGAATTGGGTTGACAAAAGCCTCTGTTGATTGCTCTTGGAGTTGGAGAGAAACCCATTGTGAACCGGGCCATGAATCATAAAAGTTTGAGTAAAAGTTTGAGGCAAACTTTTACTCAAACTTTTTATACCAGCTGCCCTTATTTGCTGCTACCAACGTTTGGGCAAAAGTTTGAGGTCAAACTTTTAGCCAAACGTTGGGCCTTCTTGCATGCATGTTGGGGTACTACTTTGTCTGCTTGTCAACATTGCAGATTTTATGCCCACTATAGATTATTATATATGGCTAGAAAGCTCTGAATGTCAGCTTTCTAACCCAATTGGAATCACCTCAATTGGACATCTACAACTCAAGTTATGCTCATTTGAAGAGGACAACGTCGCTGGCCTTGGTGTGCAGCGTTTGAGGTAAAGTTTGCCTCAAACGTGGTCGAAAACGCCAGTTCTGGAGGCTCAAACATATTGTCCACCCCATACTATTATACATTTTTGGAAAGCCCTGAATGTCTACTTTCCAATGCCGTTGGAAGCGCATCATTTGGAGCTCTACAGCTCGAGTTATACTCCGTCGAAGGTGCAGAGGTCAGTTGGCCTCACTGCAGGTTGCCACCATGTTCATTTATGCTCATTGCGGGGCAGTTTTCTCCCTCAATTTTAGTGTCCACCATGCAGTGCCATATATTCTTAGAAAGCTCTCGATTCCTACTTTCCATTGCTTTTTGAATCACCTCATTTGGAGCTCTGTAGCTCAAGTTATTCTTGTTGGAAGTATACCCCTTGTATGCCTTGTGGTGTGGCGCCAACGTTTGCCAAAAAGCTTGAGGCAAACGTTGGCGCAAGCTTTTTCTCCCCTGGGTATGTTGGTGTGGCGCCAACGTTTGCCAAAAAGTTTGAGGCAAACGTTGGCGCAAGCTTTTGCTCCCTCCAGGGTGTAGTCAAGCTCCTCCAAAAGTTTGAGCTAAAGTTTGAGGCAAACTTTTGCTCAAGCTTTTTTCCTCTCTTGCTCTTTGTTTTGAACCACGCTTTTCTTTCTTTGGGCCACGCTTCTCTTCCTTGATTTGGTCATGTGTCACGCTTTTAGAAGCGTGGCCTAAGCCTCCAAAGTGTGCTCCAACTTCAAAGTGTGCCCAAAATTCCTCTTTTCTTCTTTTTAGCTTATTTTGTGCTCTTTTTGCTTCTTTTTCTTCTTATTTCCTACAAAGTTTATCAAATCAAAAGATCAAAGAAATATACCATTTAAGCACCAAAGAATGTAATATTTAAGCACTAATCATAAATTTCTTGTATGAAAAAGCATAGAAAAACATGACATGATGACATGTCATCACCTCCCATACCAGAAATTTGGTAATATATCCAGGAGGGATGAGATGCCTCAACAATATATGCTCTTCTGTGAAATTTTTGATGTTTGGGGCATTGACTTCATGGGTCCATTTCCAAATTCTAATGGATATTTTTATATATTGTTAGCTATGGATTATGTTTCCAAATGGGTGGAAGCAATTCCTACCTGCACTGATGATGCTAACACTGTTGTTTCCTTTGTGAGAAACCATATTATATGTCGCTTTGGATCACCACGAGCGATCGTGAGCGATCAAGGCACCCATTTTTGTAACAGGAGACTAACAGGATTGATGAAGAAGCATGGGATAATCCATAAAGTTGCAACAGCTTACCATCCCCAAACTAATGGGCAAGCCGAGGTGTCAAATAGAGAAATTAAGCGTATCTTGCAAAAGATAGTAAAGCCTCATAGAAAAGACTGGAGCACCAGGCTACAAGATGCACTGTGGGCATACAGAACAGCATACAAGACACCCATTGGGATGAGCCCCTTCCGCTTGGTTTACGGAAAAGCTTGTCATCTCCCAGTTGAAATAGAACACAGAGCCTTCTGGGCAGTTAAGGAGTGCAACATGGGAATTGAGAATGCTGGAGCTGAAAGAAAGTTGCAACTGCAGGAACTGGAGAACCTTCGCCTAGAAGCTTATGAGAATTCCAGAATTCACAAGGAAAAGATGAAAGCTGTGCATGATCAAAACATCAAGAAGAAAGAGTTCCAACCTGGAGATTTTGTCCTCCTTTACAAATCTCGACTAAGGCTCATGCCCGGTAAGTTGAGTTCAAAATGGGAAGGTCCACACAGAGTAGAGAAGGCTAAACCGTACGGAGTTTATCACCTAAGCCATCCTTCAAGCTCTAAACTTATTAAGGTTAATGGACAACGCCTGAAGCTATACCATGGTGAGAAGGTGCAGAAAAATAAGGAGCTTGAGATCTTCCGCTTGGAAGATCCCCACATAGCAGCAGATTGAGCTAGTGAAGCGTCCAACTTACGGACGTTAAAGCAAAGTGCTTGGTGGGAGACAACCCACCATGGTATGATCGTTCTTTTCCTTGTTTTTCCTATTCAATAACTCTTCTCTTTATTAGTACTTTTGTGCATTTGCATTTACATGTCTTTATATTTCTTTTTAATTCAAAAAAAAAAATTTCGCCACGCGACGCGTCTGCGTCGCAGAGGGGGTGGAGAAAAAAATAAATGAACAGAGAGTCCGGCTGGAGCGTGGCTGGAGGCGTGCCAATTGCACAAATCGACCCACGCGACCGCGTCGCATGGGAATCATGGCCTCCCACGCGACCGCGTGCTCCACGTGGCCGCGTGCCCTGAATTTTCGACGTAAAAGGGTGCACACTGAAATATTGTGCAAGAGTAGTGCTGGATTGGTGCTGGAAGCACAATCCTTTTCACGCGACCGCGTCACCAACGCGGCCACGTCATCCATCTTCTGACGCACCCTCACGCAATCGCGTGACCCACGCGATCGCGGTACCCCAATTTGGCAATTAAATTATTTTGAACAGAGAGTTGTGCTGGTGCGAGGCCGCACTCGCGCCAGACGCATAACATGGGTCACGCGACCGCATGACCGACGCGATCGCGTCACCACACTGAAAGCGCGCCCACGCGAACGCGTGCCCCCACGCAGCCGCGTCGCATGCGCCGCACAGCTCAACCTAAATTGCCAAATTATCTTATCTTTCTCTCTTCCAAATCCTAATTTTCCTTTTCCCTCCTTCTTTCTTCCTTCCCCCTTCCCCTTCTATCTCACCTTTCACTCTCTATCTCTCTCACCACCATTAACAAGGTTTTACCTTCTTCTTCCTTCTTCTCTTTTCTATCATTCTTATTATTTTATGTATATATATTATTATGGTGGGTACTCCCATGAAGATATTATAATTGTCTTCATGTGATAATTTTTCTTTTTGACCCTTAGATGATGGATTGTAGGGTTAGATTTTGATATGTTATAAAAGTGTTGTTTTTATTTGAAGTGTGGCCAAATTAATAAATCACACTTTTATACAAAGCATCTTCATAAAAAGATGTTTTTTGCATCTTCATTTGAGTAGCTCCCTATTATTATTTCCTTTTCTTTTCTTTTTCTTTTCAAATTATTTTATTTTATTTTTCTTCTTCTTCTTTTCCTTTTTACATGGTGCTAGAAACTTTTTGGAGTCATCATCCCTCATTATATGCTTGTGGATTATTGCAAATTGTTTGACATTTATTTTTTCTCCTATTTAAGGGATTGCTTGCATATTCATCTTCATATTTTCTATACCCTATTCACCATGCATGCTATGTGTTTGTGAAAAAGCTCATATGGCATTATGCACTTCTCTATGCTATACTATTCAATGCTTGCTTTTCACAACTTTCCCTTACTATTATATTAATTGAATTTTATTGTCAACACAAACATTTTGGCTTGTTACAAAGTATTGATTGGTCTATGCTACTTATGCCCTTTTCCGGCATGCCAATAAACGCCTTGCATCCACTTGTCTTTGTATGCACCAGTTATTTTCCACTGTTGGCTTTTCATATGCACTCGAGAGCATGTGTTAATGTCATCTACATTTTGCTGTGCATCATTCACCCTCTTTTCTGTTTCTTTCCTTGCTGTATATCTCTTTAAATTTAATTTTCTTTCTCTTCCCTTCTTTCAGGATGGCCACCAAGAAAGAAAAGGAGAAAGCAACTACCAAACCACCAGCAAGAAGAGGAACTAAAAGAGCATTAGTGGCAGAGCCTTCTTCAACTGTAGTCAAACCCTCAACAAAACGAGTTAAGAGGATAATAAAGGTTGATGAAAAGGAAAAAGCCTTTCCAGCAAAGGTCGCTGCGCGATTTTCCAATCGCTACTGTGAGCAGATGTTCCCTATCCTGGCATAAAGGAACTATAACAATGAATACTTTCTTATCCTCCCATCCAATATTGCCACCTTTGTTGAGCCGCAAATTGAGCGAAGACAATGGGGTTTCCTACGGAGACAGCCAAGGCAAGTCAATCTTTCTTGGGTAGTTGAGTTCTACTCCAACTTTTACATGCCGACCCTGCAATCTGTTTATGTCTGGCAGAAGCAAGTCCCCATCACAGAAGAGGCCATTCAGCAAGCTCTGAGTCTTCCCCCTATTCCAGCAGGAATGGACGCTTTTCAAGAAGCCACCCTTCAGCGCCAGAGATACCAATTTGACTGGGACTCCGTTCTCGGAATCATCGCAGCACCTGGCAGCCGTTGGATCTACGGATACCACTGTACCCACCCTAAGAAAATCTTGGCTTCAGCACTTACCTTGGAGGCTCGCGTATGGGCACAGATCATGTCCCGTTACGTCTTTCCGAGCACTCATGAGTCCTCCTTCACTGCGGACATGGCTGTTCTACTATGGTGCATCCTTACAGACCAACCTCTGAATCTCTCAAGACATATCCGGAATGCTATGGAACACGTACAAATTACGGGCAACTTACCTTTCCTCGCCTTGGTCTCAAATCTTGTCTCAACAGCCGGAGTCTTCTACAGAGCTGGGGACACCAAAGCCGTGCTTCCACGAGATGATCAGTATGTCCCTAACGGGAAATACCTCAGACTCTCAGCAACCACTACAAGCCTTCCTACTGCTCCAGTTGAAGATAATCCTTCTTCAACACCACAAGCATCTATAACTGAGAAATTGCTCCAGCAGATAATCGAACGGTTGGATCGGCAAGAACAGAAAGCAAAGATGAGAGAGCGTCGTAACGAGCGCCGATTCAAACACCTCAAGGAGCTACTCAAGGGACAATTCAGAGACTCAGATACCCCGGATTCCACTTCCTTTACTAGCACAGGGAGCCATGACGGTCCCGATGATGGAGATACTACTACCAGCCTACCCCTGTTCCTGACAGATGGCACCGAGGACGGTGCAAAGCCTTAAGTGTGGGGAGGTCAGTCAGTACCTGACTTCCGGAGGTAATTTCTCTTCGCTAGCACCAATAATTAGGATATTTTAGTTAGATTTTCTTTCCTTTATAGAATAGAATAAATTGCGTAGGTTAGGATAATTGCATGCATGTTCTACTTGATTGAAAAGACAATAAGTTTCTTTTAAAAATCTATCTTTGGAACAAAATTTCACTAATTTTTCAAAAATTTTTATGATAAATTTGCTTGAGTTGTATTTGGAACATGATATTTGAGTTAAAGAACACACAACCTGTGAAAGATTTGAGCATTTATGTATGGTTACATTATTTAACCTTAATTATTTCATTCTTATGTGTTTACTTCTCTATGATTGTAATCTATATTTTGTTTTATCTTATATGTCCAATATTTATTATATTCACATGCTTGCACATGATTGAGGCCATTATTTGTTATTAACTCACTTATCCCAAATAAGCCTACCTTTTACATCACCTTTGTTAGCCCCTTGAGCTTTTAATCCCCTCTTGTTCTATAACCACATTACTAGCCTTAAGCAGAAAAATAAATTAAAAATCCCAAGTGAATCTTTGGTTAGCTTAAGATAGAAATTGTGTATCAACTAAAGTGTGGGAACATTGGGTAATAAGGGAATGTATTTAATTTATTTGAATATTGAGAATTTGGGAACCTACTCATGAAAAGAAAAACCAAATTAGAAAATAATGAAGAATCTATGTGCATTGATACGTTATGTTTGCTTTTATGAATTAAAAAAAAATTAATTATATATATATAAATTAAATAAGGGGACAAAAATTACCCCAATGTTAATGTTAATCAATGCACATGTGATAAATTAAAAAGAAAAATTTGGTACATGAGTATGGGAATCATACAAAAGTGGGAATTATGGGTAGCTAGGTATGATTTTAAACTTGTATAAAGTATGTATATGTTAGGTGAGATCTTAGACTAATCAAAGATTCACTTTGTTAGCTCACTTAGCCTTATATATATATACATCCTTACCTTTACCTTAGCCCCATTACAACCTTGAAAAGACCTCATGATGTTTGCATTGGTATATTAACTGTTGTTGATTGGTTAGGAGAAGAACAAAAGTTAGAAAGCATGATTAGAGAAGGATAGAGTGATCAACCTATACACTAGAGATTAGAGCGTACATACATTATCAGTGAGGGTTCAATACTTGAATTTTCATGTTCCCTGCTTTCATGAGCTATCTTCTTGCACTTTTATCCATTTTATTGTATAATGATAGAATTAGTGGAATTTGATTTGTAATTGTTTTGAAGAGCTTATTTACTTTTGATCAAGTGGGAAAGAACCATATAGTTGCATTTATTTATATATATATAGGTTTGCATTGCATTTCATGAGTTTCTACATGTTCATACTTATTTCCTTATCTCCTTCAATTAAGCATGAAGACATGCTAATGTTTAAGTGTGGGGAGGTTGATAAACCACTATTTTATGGTTTATATTGTGTTTAATTATGTGGTTTTATCATGATCCTTACCCACTTATTCATTAAATTAGCATGCATATTAGATTTCTTTCCAAAATTTATTAACTGTTTGAAAATTGCTTCCTAGAGACTTTAATTATTTAATTTTAATTCTCCTTTATTCTATTCGATGCCGTGATCTGTGTGTTAAGTGTTTCAGATTTTATAGGGCATGAATGAGTTGGAGATTGGGAAGGAAGCTAGAAAAAATGGAAGAAACACAAGAATTTGAGGAGATAACCAGCGAGAAGTGACGCGGTCGCATGGCTCACGCGACCGCGCGAAGGAGAGCAAATCGCAGCGACGCGGCCGCATGGCTCACGCGGCCGCGCGGATTGGAAAGCCCAAGCGACACGGTAGCGTGGACGACGCGAACGCGTGGCGAGAAAAAGTGCAAGTGACGCGTCCGCATGGATGACGCGATCGCGTGATATGTGCGATCTGCATAATCTGCAAAATTCGCTGGGGGTGATTTTGGACCCTATTTCGACCCAGTTCTCGGCCCGGAATAGCAGACTAGAGTCAGAGAATATGCAGAAATAAATAACACATTCATTAAGAGACAGTTTTTAGATCTAGTTTTACTCTCTTAGGTTTTTCTCTCTAGGTTTTTAGAATTTTTAATTTTCAATTGATCTTAGCATTGGAACAGGAGAAGAGTTATTTCCTCATCAAGACTTCGCCATTCTAGTTTGTTTTCTTAACTTGGTTTCATTCTTCCATGTTCCTTGCTTTGTTCAATTTTGTCATTCAGATACTTTTATGATTATTTAATGCAAGGATTATTTCTTTTTAATTCAATTTCAATTCCAATGATCATGTTTTCTTTTAATTCCCTTTCATGTGCTATGGATTTATCATTTACAATGCGTGAGTAGTCTCTTTACTTGATGGGGAGTTGATTAAAAGGAACTCTTGAGTTGGAAGGATTGAAGGAAAAATTTGTAATTGGGTTAAATGTTGGATTGCTATCCTGTCACCAACGCCAATCCCTTTGAACTAAGTGGGTTGCAACTTGTGAACAGATCTGGCATTCCAACTTGTTTGACTTTCCCTTACCTAGTAAAGGATAACCAAACAGAACAACCATTAATTATAAATTAATCTTACAATCACTCCATCAATAGTAGAAATTCCAACCAATCAACTCCCAGTCAAGGCTTTCATTCATATTAATTAAATTTCCTCAATTTAAATTCCAATTTACTTAACTCAACTTCTTTGAACATTTGATTAATAAGATAACACACTTTTTTGCAACTCGTTGGGAGACGACCTGGGACTTAAAACTCCCAGTAATTTTTAATTTAACTCTCTGTGACATATTTCTAAATTGATAGGCAGATTTTCGGTGAGTTAAGAACTATACTTGCAACGTAACCATTTTAATAATTTTTAATTCACCAGCTTCTGCGTCACATCAATGGTCAACCAGAAAATCAGCTATAACCTGACCCTTAACGACTCTTCCAGGAACAAAGTATAAAGAAAATTCTGTTAAGGTCAACATCTATTTTCCTAGTCTACCATGCAATATTGGAGAAGACAACATATATTTAAGAACATCAAACTTAGAAATTACGTAAACATTCCTAGGAATCAAATAGTACTTAAGTTTTAAACAAAAAAAAATATAAAGCTAAACAAAGTTTCTCAATTGGAGAATAACGGCTCTCCACATCATTTAGCACATGACTTAGGTAATAAATCACTCTTTCGTTGCCATTCTCATCTTCTTGAGCCAACATTCCACCAATTGTTACTTCAGAAGCTGACAAGTAAAGTTTTAGAAGTGCTCTGTGCCTTGGAGGTGTCATAATAGGAGGATTAGTCAAATACTGCTTGATGTTGTCAAAAGCTTCTTGGTGCTCTTTTCTCCATTGGAACTCTTCCTCTTTTTTCAACTTGATCAGCGGCACAAAAACCTTGGTTTTTCTTGACAGATTGGAAATGAACCTTCTGAGGTAATTGACTTTCTCTAAAAATGCTTGCAGTTGCTTTTTGTTAGTTGGAGGAGCCTCTAAGATAGCCTTTGCCTTATTTTTGTCAATTTTAATCCCTTTTTTCTACACCAAGAAACCAAGAAAATTCCCTGCACTCACACCAAAAGCACATTTTAAGGGATTCATTTTTAATTTATGCTTTCTCATTCTTTCAAATGCTTTTTTTTAAATTTTCTAGATGCTCTTTTTTAGCATTTGATTTGACAACCACATCGTCAACATAAATTTCCATAAAATTTCTAATAAAGTCATGAAAAATTTTATTCATCACCCTTTGATAAGTTGCACCAGCATTTTTGAGTCCAAATGGCATCACAACCCATTCAAAAGTTCCTAAAGCACATGGACACCTAAATGCAGTTTTTGGCATATCTTCCTCAGCTATGTATATTTGATTATAACTTGAATATCCATCCATAAAACTTAACATTTTATGACTAGCAGTAGAATCTATCAACATATCAATAGAATTTAAACCTCTAAAATCAATCCAAACCCTTAATTTTCCATTCTTTTTCATGACAGGAACAATATTAGAAATCCAGTTGACATACCTTGATGTTCGTATAAACTTAGCCTTAAGAAGTCTTTCAATCTCTTCTTTAATCTTCTGCTCGACTTCAGGAGCAAATCTCCTTGGTGGCTGCTTGACAGGTTTGACATTGGCTTTCAATGGCAATTGATGTTCTACTAATTCACGATTCAAGCCTGGCATCTTTTTATAATCCCATGCAAAACAGTCACAATAATCCTTCAAAATATCCACCATTTCTTTTTTGAAGTCATCAGGCAGCATCTTGCTCACATATGTTGGTCTAGGAAAATCACCATTACCAATATCTACTTCCTCCAAAGGATCCTGCACCTCAACCTTTTTTACAGTGTCAGTGTTATTTTTTTCAAAACCTAAAGGACCATCATCATATATACAATCATAAGGTACACTGTCAATGCACCCTTCTCTATCTGCCATATAGGTTGACAGTTGAGCCTGTTGGCTCGTCAAACTCATCATCTAAGTTTTTCTTGAGGCCGTATCCGCCCCGGCCTTAGGGACCAAAATAAAACCATTCATATCTATTTTGCACATCTCAATACTTTCAGGATTAAATGCCTTGGTGTTAACCGTTAGTGGCTTGACTCCAGGATTATACATCCTGAACTCCACATGCATCTCATTATAGTAACATGTACTATTATCAGCAGGAACTTCTTCCACTCCTCCATCTTCATTCCAAAAAATTAACTTTTGATGTAGAGTGGATGGAATAGCACCCATTCCATGAATCTAATCACGTCCCAAAAGCAAGTTAAAACTAGCCTTAGAAGGAACAACAACAAATAGAGTTGGCCTATTAATAGAACCAACTTCAATTGACAGCAGAACCACACCTCTAACAGAAGAAGCCCTTCCATTAAAATCTGTTACTCCAATGCTACTTTTAATCAGATCTTTTTCAGTCTTTCCAAGCCTTCCCATCATTCTTTCAGGCATGAGATTGACAGCAGCTCCCCCGTCAACCAAAATCTTATTGACTATCCTTCCATCAACATGAGCCTTGATATGCAGTGGACGCAAGTGTTCCTTGTCATTTTCAGTAGGCTTCTCAAACAATCCTCCACCACACATATTGTCATCTAGCAATAAGCATTCACTTCCAGGAAAGACATCATAACAGTCATCTTCTAATGACTCCACTTCCCGAACTTGACTATACTCCTTAGGCACTTCATCAACCCCAATTTTGTGCTTAATTTAGGGAATTTTATCACCTTTTCCCATATTTATTCAATAAAATAGCACGGTTTTGTAATTCTTCCTTAATTTGTGCTTAAGTGTAAAAACATACTTTTTAGGCCTTAAAATAGCTAAATTTAACTCACTTTAATTCCATTCGATGCCTTGATATGTTTGTTAAGTGATTTCAGGTTTAGAAGGCAAAGATTGGATTGAAGGAATGAAGAAAAAGCATGTAAAAATGGAGAACTCATGAAGAAATCGCAAAGTTGTCAAGCCTGACCTCTTCCTACTCAATCGATCATAACTTGAGCTACAGAGGTCCAAATGAGGTGGTTCTAGTTGCGTTGGAAAGCTAACATCCGGGGCTTCAAAATGATATAAAATTTGCCATAGTTTCCTGGTGTTTAGGGATGCGTACGCGTGCATCACGTGCACGCATCGTAGGATCAGCGTGGGTCTATTTTAGCAACTCGTGGCCAGCGATTTCTAGCTCATTTTGGGCCCAATCCAACTCATTTCTGATGCTATTGAACCCAAGGATTGAAGGGGGAAAGGGGCAAGTAGTCATAGTAGAGTCTTCATCATGGTTTAGGTTAGAATTCTAGAGAGAGAAGCTATCCCTTCTCTCTAGAACTTAGGGTAGTTTAGATTAATTCTTCCTAGATCCAAGTTTTAAGTCTTGTTTTGATTTAGTTTTCCTCTTTAATTCCTTATTATTACATCTTTGTTCTTCTAGTTCTTGTTGTTAATTTCCCTTTTATGTCATTTTTATGTTCATGCACTCTTGTTGGATTTAATTTTCTTTTAATGCAATTTTATATTTTTATGTCTCTCCTATGTTTATCTTCATTGCTATTATTGATTTCTTGTTTATGTTAGTTATGGGTTTTGTTAATTCTTGCATTTTGTGATGTTTATTTTTATTGCACTCTAGGTGTTTGATGAAATGTTTCCTTTGATTATGGAGTAGTTTTTTTTACTCTTGGCCTAGGCTAAGGGAATTCAGTGACCTTGAGTCATTGGGTCTCATTGAATTGGTGATTTGAGAACCCTTAGTGGTCAATTTGATAATCATTGACTCTAGCCTACTACTAAATTAATTAGTAGCTAGGTTAGAACCTATGGATTGATGTTGACCAAGCCATTTGATATGCTTCAAGCATAGAAGTAAACTTAATGAGCTCGGTTCCTCATTATTGTCAGTATATGGTTTGTAGACAAGGATGGTGATCTCAATTACTTATGTCTAGCCAAGAGTTGTTTTCCTTCCTTTTATTAGTTCTTATTATTTACTTTCTTGCTATTTACTTTTCTTGTTAACTACAAATCAAACCCCTTGCATCTTCATAACCAATAATTGATCACTTCATTGCAATTCCTTGTGAGACGACCCGAGGTTTAAATACTTCGGTTAATTTTTATTGGGGTTTGTACTTGTGACAACTCAAATTTTTGATGTGAGAATTGTTTGTCGGTTTGGAGCTATGCTTACAACGAAGTTCTTATTTCTATAAGAGAAATTCTAAACCGACACGACAATTTTCTCACTATCAAAATGGTGTCGTTGCCGGGGAGGTGCAATGGTGTTATATTATTGGCTATTGTGAATATTGTGAATATGTTTGCCTTTTGCTTATTTGTTAGTTTTTGTTAGCTTTAGGACTTTGTTGCTTATTTTTGTTAGCTTTTATTTTTATTTGCTATTATGATTTCTCACCCCTTTGGCTATGAGTTTGGCTCAAATTATGTTGTAGGAAATGGAAGCTACAATGATAACATGCATCAAGGATGGAATAATTAAAGGTGGAGGGAGCCTCAAAGGATTGATCACCCTTCTTGGCAACAACCTCCTCCGTCTCTTATAGGTATAATTCCACTCCTAATGCATATTAATCTAATGGATGCAGTGACCCTTATTGTGGTTGTCAACGACCACCACCACATGCCTATGAACCACCCCCTCAACATGGTTTTGAACCATCATACTCATAATTCCCATACCACCAAACACCTCCATATGACCCTAATCCTTATCCACCATACCAACCACCTTATGAGCCATATGAACCATACATAGAACCACAACAATTCCGAAACAACTACTCTTGAGAACCACCTCCATATACACCATCTCCATGCCCTTACCAATATGAACCACCTTTCAACTACAATGCCTTTCCCTCAAACAATGAACCCTCTCTTCCACCACTGCCCCCCGATGAAGCCCTCATGCTAGAACTAAGAGACCTTGACTCTCATATCCAAAGACAACAAGAGGGGACAGAAAAGGAGTTTAAGGAGCTAGAACCCAAGATGGCTATCATTACGGAAGCCATTAGCAACATATACTCATCCTGCCTAACCTTATGCGAACAAAGAACTCCCATTGTTGAATGTAGAGAAGAAATCAAGGAGCATAGTGAGGGAGTGAGTTTGGAGCTTCAAGGTGAAGAAGAGGAGTTGAAGCAAGGAGTGCAACAAAAGGAGGGGGTAGAGATGATTGAAAAGGAAGGAGTGGTTGAAAACCTAGGAGATCTTGGAAGTCCATGGGAATGTAGAATTAGAGAGCCCTCTTTTAAGAAGCTTGATATTGATGTTGATGAAGTTGTACAAGCTCCAAGGCATATCATGGTGGAAAACTTTGAAGAGGTTGATCAAGAGATGGATTCAATCATTGATGAATTCTTATGTACAATTGAATCCTCTCCCATTGGGCTTGACATAGAGAGTAAAGAAGAAGATACCTCACCCCCCATACCCTTGGTAAGAAATGAAGAAAAGATTAAATTGGAAGGAAGCTACCAAGAGAAAGAGGTTGAGCAAGAAGCAAGCTCTATCATCGAAGATGCGTCCACACCAACCAATGTGTCTTTTACTCCCTCATTGTGTTATGAAATTGATGACAAGGAGGACCGTGCATAACCTCCAACACATGGTTTGAGCAATGAAGGGTGTATAGAAGAAGTTGGTGAGCAAGAAATTGGAATTGAAGAAGCTTGCAAAGAGGTGGAAGATGCAAATGAAGAGCACAAGGGAGTGGATCTCACATTGGCTAAGTATGGGGAGGTCCCCCTTCCTAAGTCACCTTCCTACACAACATTCAAGTGGGTAAAATTCCTATCCCTAAGCTTTTCTTTCTCACTTGAATATGATTTGATTGAAAATGATGGTCAACTTAGAGCTCTTTCTGGAGTTAAGAGTAGGAGAGAGTTGTGTAGTGGTTGGAAACATCACTCTAGGTTCATGATGGTTGCATGCTCAAGGTTGACTAGCAATGGTTGGTGTAGAACCAAATTGCATGGGTCTAGGAGAATGTTTGGATGCTTAATTGAGAATTCACAAGCCTTGTCACCCAGATTTAACTATGGTAGTCAACAAGAAGATGGGTGCAAGAACAAGGTTTGGGACCCCAGAATTTATTTCAATAATCAAAACTCTTGGGGCCTTGTCATTTTGAAGGTTGTGGTAGGCTTAGAGAAGGGAGGGTTGAATCTATGCCTTCCTTTTTTTTCTGAACTGACCCTTTAAAACAATCTTTGAATTCTGATTCTGTTTGAACTCAGCAGCAGAAATTTATGAGACAATTTATTTTTGTCTCATGAATATCAGAAAACAGAACAGTGCAGAAAAGAGAAAAGCTAACACCAGCATATATCCTGGTTCGGTTGCCTTGTGCTATGCAACCTACATCCAGTCTCCTCCACAAGAATGGAGGAATTTCCACTATAGTTAACAGTATTACATACACCAATTCCACAGGATTGACACAATCCTTTCACACTCAAGTTCTAACCTAACTTGACATTGGCTATGCTAACACCTAACTATTCACTATTAGTGCTAACCCAACTAAGAAAGGGATACCTTACAGGTACAAGATACAAGACACAAACATACCTAAAGAAATCAGAAAATAACTCTAGGCTTTTCTCTCAAGTGTATCACTCAGCCTTTTTTTACTCATGGCTTTTACTTGAGCTCTCTCAATATGCCTTTTCTAACAAGAAATTACAGAAAGATAAACATTGAAAAGTACATTACAATCTGTAAAACATGAAGGAGATTGACTTCATCAACAGCCTCTTTGCTATGTGATAAACCAGATTTGCATGTCTCTGATTCAGTTCTTCATTTTGGCGGAATGCTACTTTGAAAGAAAGCACTGTCCAAGTAGAGGAACTTCTTCAGGGAACTCTTCACAGAACAAAACCTCAATCACTGGGTTATCTCTCCTTGGCTTCTGAATGAACAGCAAACCTCTTTTATCTCCTTGCATGTTGCTGGGTTCCTCTTCCTAGGTCAACTTCTTGAGCCTTGAGCTTCACCAACTCCCAAGCTCACTTTTTCCCATTAATCCTCACAATGGAAACTTTGCTTCTGACTTTCCTATCTTGATCGAAAGCCACATTATCAGCAGAAAAGAATTTCTTCAATAGTAAATCCAAATCTTGACCATTGAAACACAACTTGGTTCCCAAGACTTATTTTCAACCGTTGATGCACAGTAATGAGGAACAGAAATCCTCTTTTCCATATAGCTCAAAACAGAGTGACAGAGAGTTGAAGATGAAGAGAAGAAAGTGTGTTGCATGTATAAGGAAATGGGTTACCTTTAACCTTCTGATCTTTTCTTGATATGGTTTGAAATGGTTGATTAGACTTATCCTTCTTTGCTTTAACTTTCTCTTTCCTTCTTCTTTCATGACTAGCTTAGGAACTAAGCTCTCTTTCTTACTTTTTCTGAGTTCTGTGATTTGACTGAGACAGAGAAGAGAGGAACGTTGCTTTGGTGAAAGCAAGTGAGAAGGAATTTGCTTGCTGAATATCAAATCGGGCTTGGGTTGGATCAATTCACTTGGCCCGTTTTAATTTTTCCGGCCTTGTTTTCTTATGGGCTTCGTTGCTTTTGGGCTCCACTTGACTAACCAGCCCATTAGCCTTGATGTTTTATTTTTATTCTATTTTAGGCTGCTAGACAAAGTCTTGGCCTGCAATGTTTAATAAATAATTAGCAACATGTCATTATTAACACTCAACACTAATTATTTATTTTACCCAAAAATAATGTTTGTCATCACTAATTAATTTAGTTAATTTCTTAACTCAACAATCTCCCCCTTGATGACAAACATATTTAAACAATAACCAAAAGGAATTGAATTTTAGTAAAGTTAGAAAACTTCCATTTGATTGATGTTTCTTGCTTCAGTGTTGCTCCCCCTTTCTTTTTCAAGATTAGCTCCTCTTGGATTTATGCTCTTTTCTTCTTTCCTGTTTACATTTAACAAATACTATATACTAACCAAAGATGCAGTAAACAATAATAGTTTTTAATATCTCATGACAAATCATGCTTTAGCCAAAAACAGAGCATTAACATCAAGGTCAGGGTCAAAGTAGCAACATATCATAAAGCAAGTTCACAGTAGTAGTAATCAATAAGCAACAAGATTAAGTATTCTCAACACAATCTACACAATCTGCTATTACTCCCCCTTTTGTCATCAAGGGCGGATAATAAGCAAGATCAACAAAAACATTATCTTAAAACCTGCAAGAAGGTGTTAGATCACAGTTCAAAATACCAAATAAATTAAAAGTAACTGCAGCAGTTGTTAAGGTTTTACAGTCATCCAGAAATAAGAAACATAAGTTCCAAAGCAGCAAAATGAACAAAATTCATGAGACAAAAACAGTAGGCAGCAGCAGCTTCATGTAGCAATCCTAGGCATCCGAACCATTTTCCTCCGAATCAACTTCTTCATCAGCATCAGTGGCAGGGTCTTCATCCTTTTGAAGGTTATCAATGAAAGTTATGAACACAGCCACTCTATCTCTTGACTTCCGGAGAAAATTCTCATGCTTGCTTGCTAGCTTCCTTTGCTATTTGCTCATAGCAATCATGTGATTAGATTGGGAGACAAACTCCTGAACAACATCTTTTACAACATTCTGCAGAGCAGATTTCTTTCCAGTAGAGATGGAAGTACCCTCAGTGGAAGGAGGAGGAGATTCCTCAAGGACAAAGTCATCATCTTCATCGTCTAAGACCACCCTTTCAGATCTAGTGGGTCCTTTTTCCTGTTTCACTGCACCACCCTCTTTTAGATAGGAATGTCTATTTTGATAATCCTCATTGGTCAAGTCAACACCAAAATACTCAAAAATGTAAGTTAGAAACATGCCATAAGGAAGTGCTTTATCTTTTTCACTCCTAACAGAGTCAAACATGTATCTAACCATCAAATATGCAAATAAAATTTCAGTTTTGGTGAGAAGGGCATATAAAACAAGAGTATCAGTATAGGAAACCTTTTGATATGAACCACTTTGAGGAAGTATAATATGGTTGACCATTCGCTGCAACTGAGCACGCTCATATCCCAGGGCTTTGTGAGTGGGTGTGATGCCATCAATTAAAAAAACATATTCACAGATGTGAGCCAATGCATTATTGTAGGAAATACCAACACCATCATCCCACTTAATTGAAGTGTAAGCACAAGGCCCAACATCAGTATACTTTAAAGCATCACTGATGGTTTCATTGTTTAAAACTATGTCCCGGCCCTTTACATATGAGTGAGCAGTGCCTTCATGATATGTCATGTTGGCATAAAATTCTTTGACCAATAAGGGATAAACAGGCTTTTTTGATATCAAAAAAGTGATTTCAGTCCAGAAAAATCAAGTTATCAACAAATGGAAAACCTTTTTGGGCCAGAAAATATTAAATGAAAACCAAATAAAAACTTAAACACACAATGCAACAAAATATCAAACAAACAAAACAAGAAATGTAACATTCATGTTGGGCCCAGAGGTGGTTTGAATTAAGGAAACACATAGGACCACCCAGATCTGATTTGATGTTGGCCCAGATTAATTTTTCACTTGCAACAAGTCCAGACTGCGCTGAATGAAAGGAACGTTCTTCACCTGCCCAGAATTGTCTCATACCTGTTTATGAGACAAAAAGCTCTAGCAAACATATCAGCAATTTTTAAACAAGGAATCATAACTTAGAATTTCCAGACTAGTCCTAAGCATGCAGAATCTGTCCTCAGGCAGTGGTTTAGTGAAAATGTCTGCCAATTGCTCTTCCGATTTAACAAATTGAATGCTAATATCCCCTTTTTGAACATGTTCTCTTATTGAGTGAAATTTCACTTCAATATGCTTGGTCCTAGAGTGCAAAACTGAGTTTTTTTGAAATATTAATGGCACTCATGTTATCACACAATAAGGGAATATTTTCTGCATTCAACTTGTAATCGGCAATCTGAGTTTTTAACCATAAAAGCTGAGAACAACAAGATGAAGCAGCTATATACTCAGCCTCTGCAGTGGATAAGGCCACTGTTGGTTGCTTCTTACTTGACCAAACATTTAATGACTTTTCAAGGAAGCAACATAGGCCTGAAGTGCTCCTTCTATCAACTCTATCACCGGCAAAATCTGCATCACCTAACCAACTACAGAAAAATCATCAATCTTAGGATACCAAAGACCAAAATTGGATGTGCCATGAACATATCTAATGATCCTCTTAACTGCAGAAAGATGTGACTCTTTTGGTTTGGATTGGAACCTAGAACATAATCCAACACTTTGCACAATATCGGGTCTAGAGGAAGTTAAGTACATAAGAGAACCAATCATTCCTCTATACCTAGTCTCATTAACATCTTTCTTAGTTTCTCCCTTATCTAATTTTGAATTAGGATGCATGGGAGTTCCCATGGGTTTGGCATTTTCCATACCAAATTTCTTAACTAATTCCTTGGCATACTTCTCTTGATGAATGAAAATACCATTTTCAGTTTGTTTAATTTGCAGCCCAAGAAAAAAATTAAGTTCACCCATCATACTCATGTCAAATTCACTTGTCATGAGTTTTCCAAATTCAGAACAAAGGGATTCATTGGCTGATCCAAAAATAATGTCATCAACATATATTTGGACAAGAATAAAAGAATCATTAGAATTTTTTATAAATAGAGTTGTGTCAGTGGTGCCTCTTTGAAAACTATTTTTCAAAAGAAAAGAGCTAAGTCTCTCATACCAAGCTCTAGGAGCTTGTCTTAAACCATAGAGAGCTTTAGATAGTTTGAAAATATGATTAGAATGCTCTTTATTTTCAAAACCAGGAGGCTGCTCCACATACACTTCTCTATCTATTACACCATTCAAAAATGCACATTTCATATCCATTTGATATAATTTAAAACCACAAAATGCAGCATAAGCTAAGAGAAGTCTTATGGCTTCCATTCGGGTAACAGGGGCAAAGGATTCATCAAAGTCTATTCCTTCTTCTTGGTCATATCCTTGTGCCACTAGCCTTGCCTTGTTTCTTGCAATGCTACCATCTTCTCCTAACTTGTTCCGAAATATCCACTTGGTGCTGGTCACTTTCTTTCCACTTGGTCTATGAACCAAAGTCCAAACTTGGTTCTTCTCAAACTCTTGGAGCTCATCTTCCATTGCCTTTACCCAAGAAGGGTCACTAAGGGCTTCCTTAATATTTTGAGGCTCCATTTGAGAGAGAAGGGCAATGTTTGTTCCTTCATTCTCTTTTCTTGTTGAAGACCGAGTTCTAACTGCATGAGAGACGTCCCCAATGACAAATTCCTCAGGATAATTCTTCAAGAATCTTCATTCACAAGGCCTGGTGGACTTGGAGGCAGATTCAGATACCAAGAGATTCTGGGTGCTGCTGGCTTCAGGGTTTCCTTCAGATTCATGAGACAAAATGGAATTGTCTCTTGAATTTTCAGCAACAGCATTTTCTGGTTCAGCTTGAACAGAATTTCCATTTTCTTGATTTTGCACAGTTTCAACATCCTTTTGAGCTTGGTTCCCTGCATCACAATCTTCCAAAATACTTTGCACCAAGTTAGTATCGCAAAATGTAATATGTATGGACTCCTCAATAATCCTAGCATCTTGATGATAAACTTTATATGCTTTACTAGTTGTGGAATATCCTACAAACAAACACTCATACACCTTTGGATCAAATTTCCCCAAATTATCCTTGTTATTCAAAATAAAACATTTGCATCCAAAGATGTGCAAGTAGTCTAAGTTTGGTGGGTAACCTTTCCAAAGTTCATAAGGGGTTTCCTTCAAAAATTTTCTTATGATTGTTCTATTCAAAATGTGGTAAGCTGTGTTAACCGCTTCAGCCCAAAGGAATTTTGGAACATTACTCTCACAAAGCATAGCTCTTGTCATCTCTTGTATGCTTCTATTTCTTCTTTCCACAACACCATTTTGTTGTGGTGTTCTTGGACAAGAGAAGTTGTGAGATATTCCAAATTCCTCACAAAAGGATTTAAATAAATTGTTTTCAAATTCAGTTCCATGATCACTTCTTATAGAAGAGATTTTTAAATCCTTTTCATTTTGAATTTTCTTGCAAAAAGTTTCAAAGGCCGAAAAGGCTTCATTTTTGTGTGCAAGAAATAAAACCCAACCAAACCTAGTATAGTCATCCACAATCACTAAACCATAATGTTTACCACCTAGGCTTTGAGTTTTTGTTGGACCAAATAAATCAATGTGTAGCAACTCAAGTGGTCTTTTAGTAGAGATGTCTTCCTTTGGTTTAAAAGAACTTTTTGTTTGTTTTCCCATTTGGCAAGCATCACAAGTGATGTCTTTGTCAAACTTTATCAAAGGAAGGCCTCTTACTAATTCTTTCTTTACAAGTTTGTTTATTTGAAACATACTTGTATGGCCCAATCTCTTGTGCCATAACCACTTTTCAGATTCTTTAGAGTGAAAACAAGCTATATTTTGATCCTTTAGTTCGTCAAGAGTAAGTCCATACATATTATTAAAACGCTTGGCAACAAACATCACTTCATTTGTCTTTTCATTAACAACACAGCATTCAAGTCTTTTGAAAGTCACTAAATATCCTAAATCACACAGCTGACTTATACTCAAAAGATTGTGCTTCAAACCACATACCAAAAGTACATCATCAATAAAAGTATATTGTTCATTACCTACTTTTCCAATAGCAATAATTTTACCTTTACCATCATCTTCAAAGGTCACAAAACCTCCATCATATTTGTTTAGTTTGATAAAGTAAGTTGACCTTCCATTCATGTGCTGTAAGCATCCACTATCCATGTACCACATGTCCTTTTTGTTCTTGGATGCTAGGCAAATCTGTATGAGGAGTTTCAAGTAGCCTTAGGTATCCAAATTAATTTGGATCCTTTGAAGTTAATCTATCTTGGTTTCTCAAGTGCATTGAAATCACAAACAACATTGTAAATTTTGTTTCCCACAACTCTCTTTTCAATGAAACATTGTGTATATGAGTGACCAAATTTCTTGCAATTTACACAATGATTTTCTGATGTATATTGCTGAAATTGAGGTGAGTTGCTTTGCTGGAAATGATTAAAAGTTTGAAATTTTCTGGTTTTTGGAAGAGGTGCATTTCTTTTGACAAATTGATTTTTATTAAAATTGTTCCTCTTAGCAAAAACATTTTCACCAGAATTTTTGAAAACTTTTGGGTTCTTCGAAAATGAGGTTTTGTTGTAAAAAAGTGGTTTCTTGAAGGTGACCTCATGTTTTGAAATGTATCCCAAACCTGGCCTATTTGAACTAGGTTCGATTCTTGGTGAAGGCTTAGTGTATAATTCATCAAATTTTTCTTCAAATGTTGGAACATATCCAATACCATATTTGATTGGTGTGGATTTAGTATTTGATGAAGAGGCCCCAAATTTTATAGAGGAATCATTGAAAATTGCATCTTCCTTGGCTATATAGCCTAAACCATATTTTTCAAATAATGGTCTTTGACTCGCAAGTAATCTGTCCAGGTTACTTGAACTTTGAGCAAATTTTGCTAAGTCACCATTCAGTCTTTTAATCATATCATTTAATCTTTCATTTTCAGCAATTAACTCATGAGAAGGATCCACAATATGCTTTCCTTTTAATTTTTCAAGTTCAGATTTTAGAAATCTGTTTTCTTCAATGATGTCTAAAGCACATTCAGTTTCCTTCACTTTTTCTTTTAAAAAATTATTTTCAGCTCTTAACACATCTCTTTCAGATCTGCACTCATTGTACTTGTCAAGCAGTTTTGATGTGTTTAAGGTGAGATCATCAATAATAGCATGTAGATCATCCATAGACAAATCAAAGTAATTTACCTCATCAAAATTTTTATTTCCAGCCATGAAACAGTCTTTGTCTTCGAGATCTTCCTAAGCTGCCATGAGCATTCTCTTCCTTTCCTTATTTCCTTTGTCCTCCTTTTTGAGCTTTAGACAGTTTAGCTTGAAATGTCCAGCCTCTTTGCAATGATGACACGTCACCTTGCTCAAGTCCATCTTGTGATCCTTTGAGCTTAAACCCTTGTATTTGCCCTTGTTCTTCATCATCCTTTTAAATCTCCTAGCAAAAAACAAAAGTTCATTATCTGAAATACCATCACTAGACTCACTCTCTTTTGGTTCTATTTGTGACTTGAGGGCTATTCCCCTTTTTTTTAGTCTGTGTTTGTGTGTATGGTTTCATAGGCAAGGAGTTTTCCTCTCAGCTCATCATAGGTTATGGGACTTAGGTTGTTGCTCTTGATTAGGACAGTGGCAGTGGTTTCCCATTTTTTTGTGAGGCTTCTAAGGAGTTTTCTCACCAAGGTTTGTTCTGCATAGTTTGTACCCATAGCATCAAGGTTGTTGATTATGATTGAGAATCTCTCAAACGCTTCATCAATGCTTTCTCCATCCTTCATGCTAAACATCTCGTACTTTTTTCGCAGCATATCAATCCTCGTTTCTTTGACTTGTTTAGTGCCTTCGTGCGTAACTTGGAGTTTTTCCCAAATTTCTTTGGCTGTCTTGCATCTAGACACCTTTCGGTACTCTTCAAAGCTGATAGCACAGTGAAAAATTTGATTGCTTTAGCATTCAGCTCCATCTTCTTCTTATCGTCTTCATTCTATTCAGCTTCTTCTTTGGGAGTCACCACTCCATCAGCACTTATTTTTGTTGGGATCTTGGGACCGCTCACAACAATCTTCCATATGTTGTAGTCAATGGATTGGATGAAGATCCTTATCCTTTCTTTCCAGTAGGCATAGTTCTTCCCGTTGAAGAAAGGTGGCCGGTTGTTTGACTGGCCTTCAGTGAGGGTGTAGGCAACTGTGGTTGTGCCCAAGTTGTTTGCCATTGGATCTTTGCTCCAAGCAATTAAGCTTGATTCTTGAGACCTTAGCTCCTAATACCAATTGAAGGTTGTGGTAGGCTTAGAGAAGTGGGGTTGAATCTATGCCTTCCTTTTTATTTCCTAAACTGACCCTTTAAAACAATCTTTGAATTCTGATTCTGTTTAAATTCAGCAGCAGAAATTTACGAGAAATTTTATTTTTGTTTCATGAATATCAGAAAACAGAACAGTGCAGAGAAGAGAAAAGCTAACACCAACATATATTCTGGTTCGGTTGCCTTGTGCTATGTATCCTACATCCAGTCTCCTCCACAACAATGGAGGAATTTCCACTATAGTTAAATGTATTACATACACCAATTCCACAGGATTGACACAATCCTTTCACACTCAAGTTCTAACCTAACTTGACATTGGCTATGTTAATACCTAACTATTCACTCTTAGTGCTAACCCAACTAAGAAAGGAATACCATACAGGTACAAGATACAAGACACAAACATACCTAAAGAAATCAGAAAATAATTCTAGGTTTTTCTCTCAAGTGTATCACTCAGTCTTTTTCCACTCATGGCTTTTACTTGAGCTCTCTCAATATGCCTTTTCTCACAAGAAATTACAGAAAGATAAATATTGAAAAGTACATTACAATCTGTAAAACATGAAGGAGATTGACTTCATCAACAGCCTATTTGCTATGTGATAAACCAGATTTGCATGTCTCTGATTCAGTTCTTCATTTTGGCGGAATGCTTCTTTGAAAGAAAGCACTGTCCAAGTAGAGGAACTTCTTCAGGGAACTCTTCATAGAACAAAACCTCAATCACTGGGTTATCTCTCCTTGGCTTCTGAATGAATAGCAAACCTCTTTTATCTCCTTGCATGTTGCTGGGTTCCTCTTCCTATGTCAACTTCTTGAGCCTTGAGCTTCACCAACCCCCAAGCTCACTTTTTCCCATTAATCTTCACAATGAAAACTTTGCTTCTGACTTTCCTATCTTGACCGAAAGCTACATTATCAGCAGAAAAGAATTTCTTCAATAGTAAATCCAGATCTTGAGCATTGAAACACAACTTAGTTCCCAAGACTTATTTTCAACCGTTGATGCACAGCAGTGAGGAACAGAAATCCTCTTTTCCATATAGCTCAAAACGGAGTGGCAGAGAGTTGAAGATGAAGAGAAGAAAGTGTGTTGCATGTATAAGGAAATGGGTTACCTTTAACCTTATGATCTTTTCTTGATATGGTTTGAAATGGTTGTTTAGACCCTACCCTTCTTTGCTTAACCTTCTCTTTCCTTCTTCTTTCATGACTAGCTTAGGAACTAAGCTCTCTTTCTTACTTTTTCTGAGTTCTGTGATTTGATTGAGACAGAGAAGGGAGGAACGTTACTTTGGTGAAAGCAAGTGAGAGGGAATTTGCTTGCTGAATATCAAATCGGGCTTGGGTTGGATCACTTCACTTGGCCCGTTTTGATTTTTCCAGCCTTGTTTCCTTATGGGCTTCGTTGCTTTTGGACTCCACTTGACTAACCAGCCCATTAGCCTTGATGTTTTATTTTTATTCTATTTTGGGCTACTAGACAAAGTCTTGGCCTGCAATGTTTAATAAATAATTAGCAACATATCATTATTAACACTCAACACTAATTATTTATTTTACCAAAAATAATGTTTGTCATCACTAATTAATTTAGTTAATTTCTTAACTCAACACATTTATTTAAGCTTACTTGAAGGCCTTGTGCGCCTAATTTGGGACCCCGGAGGCTATTAGAAATACAAGCATTGGTGGGGATTCAAGGAAGAGTTCAAGCATAAGCCACCATAGAAAAGCCCCCGCCAAATGTCAAACTAAAGGACTTAAACTAAAAGTGCTAGGTGGGAGACACCCCACCATGGTAACCTCTTTCCATTCTCTTGTATATATACTTAATAAGTGATTTGAGTTGCCATTATAGGTAGTTTTTTTCGTTTCTATACTCTTATACATTTTGTTTTGATTGATAGGTTGTTGTAGTGAGTTTTGATTAGTTTAGATTGTTGTTAAAGTAGGCTGCTTGAAGTGCAAGTTTTGTTTGTTTTGTCTTTGAAAATTTTTTTAAAAAAAAAAACTTAAAGATTTTTGTTAAATTTGAATTTTGGTTGCTTTAGAATGTTTATAGGTTAGGAGAGTGTTAAATTCTGTTTTTATGATTTTAAAAAAAAAATAAAAAAATTTTCAATCCACGCTTAAGCACGCATGGCGCTTACGCGTGGATTGCACTTCTGCAACTCCTAGTACAAGAACCCGAGAATTGTACGAACATCGCGTGAGCACTGTGCGAAAAGCACAATCCACACGTAAGCACACATGACGCTTACGCATGGATTGTCCCTGCCACATCCATGCGTAAGCACGCATGACGCTTATGCGTGGATTCGCACCCTGTTTTTCTCCTTTCTCCTTTCTCCTTCTTTCTTCTTTCTTTCTACCTTTCTTCTTCTTCCTCTCTTTGAAAAAAAAATAAAAATAAATAAAAAAATAGTAAAAATAAATAAATAAAATACTAATGTAAAAAAAATATTTCCTTCTCTTCCATCTTCTTTTATTGCATTTGCTTATTTTCATTCATTGCATTTTAATTTTGTTTTTATAGCTTGTTCTCATTTTATTTTCTAAGTTTCTCATTTTAATAATGGTGTTGAATTCTCTTCCTCAATTATTGAGAATTTCTTGCATTGTTTTGGTACTTCGTGACTTGTTTAGCATTAATGGTCCTAATTGTTCCACACACAAGATTAGTGCTTTAGTCCTTCCTAATTCATTATTCTTTGTTTTTGTACTTCATTATCATTGAGTTAGGATGGGACCAAATGCTTTCATGCTTACCACTAATCTTGTTTATGTCAATTTCTATTTGAACTTGATGCTTTTGAGTGCTTTTCATGCCTTGACTTTACTCTTGCATCAAGTGTTAGTTAATATGCCTTAGCTTATATTGTTTTCTCACTCACATGTTGTAGCTACCATGTAGTAGAGAACCATACTTTTATTTGGCATTAGCCCCCGCCTATGTTCTACTTTCTTTGCTATCCTTGTTGTAGGCTTAATTCTCTTTCTTTTTCTTTCCATTTAGGTTGGCCACCAAGAGGGAAAGGATAAGCTTCAAATGGGGCAACAAACAAGTTCATCTGCACAACCTTTTGAAGGAGCTCATCAATTGTAGCAACCCATCCACATTGCTATTCTTTGCATGCACCGAGCACGGTGCAAATTTCTAAGTGTGGGGAGGTCGTTCGACCGATCTCCATGGGTAACAATTTTCTTTTTCAACACCAATTTTTCAATTTTTGTCTTTGTTAAATTAGTAGTTGCATTGCATGATAGGTTGCATGATAGTTAAAATTTGTACATATTTTACCACTTCTTTTTGTGTTAGGACTACTTGGTTAGGATGATGATTTCTTTTCCAAGAAAAATTATTTTAGGGCACCCTACCAATTTGAAAGAAAAAGAAATTTTGTTGAACTTGCTTGAAGAATTTATTTTTGAACATGGTTTTTGAGCTAAGAACACAAGCATGTGAGTTTTGAGCCCAATTGTGTGGTTACATCATATAACCACTTATTTTCATTCTTGTGTGCGTCATTCTCTTTCTATGATTGTAATATTTGATTTGTTTGATTCTATATGTCCATTATTCCATGTATACATGCATTTATATGATTGAGGCCATCATTTCATTTAGCTCACTTATCCAAATAGCCTACCTTTCATTAACCATTGTTAGCCAATTTTGAGCCTATTAATCCCTTTTATTCTTAATTTTAGCACATCACTACCCCTAAGTAAAAAATAATAAATATTCCTTAATTTGGATCTTTGATTAACTTAGGCTAGTGAGGGTGTGTATCATTTGGGTATGGGAAACTTAGGACATTGATTGAGGTAAAAGTGCATTTTGTATTTTTGTTGAAAATCATGGGATTGGGTATATGCTTATGCATTAAATATGTAAAACCATATGCATTGATACGTTTGTATATACTTTCAAAAAAAATAAAAATATGAAAAAAAAATATAGAAAAAAATAAAAGAAACAAAAATAAAAAAATAAAAAAGTGCAATAAAAAGGGGACAAAAATGCCCCAAAGTAAAGTAATAATAACAACGCATATGGAATGTGAATTAAAGAGAATGCATGAGTATGTGAAAAAGTGAGAATCATGGGTAGCTAGGTATTGTATTAGAATTATATAGGTTGTTATATGTGTTTGGTGAGATATTAGGTTAATCAAAGATTCAAATTTCAAGCTCACTTGACCATATACATCCCTACCTTTACCCTAGCCCCATTAAAACCTATTAATAAGTCCTCATGATGAATGTATGCATGCATTGAATAATTGTTGATTGTTAGAAGAAAAACAAATCATGGAAAGCATGATTAGAAGAGAATTGAGTGAATCAACCCTATACACTTGAGCGACTAGAGCGGATACACTTTCGGTGAGGGTTCGATGCTCAATTCCTTGTTCCCGACTTTCATGAGCTTTCTTCTTGCAAGTCTATTTGAACTTCATGTTGATATTTGAATTGGTAGGATTCATGAATCATTATATGATCTTAGCCCTACTTGCTCATACATGATCTTGGAGATTGATTTGCTTTTGACCAAGTAGGTAGAATCATCTTACATTTAGTTGCATTCATATAGATAGGTGCATATAGTTTCTTTGCATTGAATAAATGTTCATACCCCTTTACTTGTCCTTCTTTATTCTTAGCATGAGGACATGCTTGGTTTAAGTGTGGGGAAGTTTGATAAACCCCAATTTTGTGGTTATCTTGTGCTTAATTTAGGGAATTTTATCACCTTTTCCCACATTTATTCAATAAAATAGCACGGTTTTGTAATTCTTCCTTAATTTGGGCTTCAGTGTGAAAACATGCTTTTTAGGCCTTAAAATAGCTAAATTTAACTCACATTAATTCCATTCGATGCCTTGATATGTTTGTTAAGTGATTTCAGGTTTAGAAGGCAAATATTGATTTGAAGGAATGAAGAAAAAGCATGTAAAAATGGAGAACTCAATAAGAAATGAAGGAATCGCAAAGCTGTCAAGCCTAACCTCTTTCTACTCAATCGATTATACCTTGAGCTACAAAGATCCAAATGAGGCGGTTCTAGTTGCGTTGGAAAGCTAACATTCAGGACTTCAAAATGATATAAAATTTGCCATAGTTACCTGGCGTTTAGGGATGCGTACGCGTGCATCACGCGCACGCATCGCAGGATCAGCGTGGGTCCATTTTAGCAACTCGTGGCCAGCGATTTCTAGCTCATTTTGGGCCCAATCCAACTCATTTCTGATGCTATTGAACCCAAGGATTGAAGGGGGGAAGGGGCAAGTAGTCATAGTAGAGTTTTCATCATGGTTTAGGTTAGAATTCTAGAGAGAGAAGCTCTCTATTCTCTCTAGAATTTAGGCTAGTTTAGGTTAATTCTTCTTAGATCCAAGTTTTAAGTCTTGTTTTGATTTGGTTTTCCTCTTTAATTCCTTATTATTACATATTTGTTCATCTAGTTCTTCTAGTTCTTGTTGTTAATTTCCCTTTCATGTCATTTTTATGCTCATGCACTCTTGTTGGATTTAATTTTCTTTTAATGCAATTTTATATATCTATGTCTCTCCTATGTTTATCTTCATTGCTATTATTGATTTCTTGTTCATGTTAGTTATGGATTTTGTTAATTCTTGAATTTTGTGATGTTTATTTTTATTGCACTCTAGGTGTTTGATGAAATGTTTCCTTTGATTATGGAGTAGTTTTCTTTACTCTTGGCCTAGGCTAAGGAAATTGAGTGACCTTGAGTCATTGGGTCTCATTGAATTGGTGATTTGAGAACCCTTAGTGGTCAATTTGATAACCATTGACTCTAGCCTACTACTAAGTTAATTAGTAGCTAGGTTAGAACCTATGGGTTGATGTTGGCCAAGCCATTTGATATGCTTCAAGCATAGAAGTAGACTTAATGAGCTCGGTTCCTCATAATTGTCAATATATGGTTTGTAGACAAGGATGGTGATCTCAATTACCTATGTCTAGCCAAGAGTTGTTTTTCTTCCTTTTATTAGTTCTTATTATTTACTTTCTTGCTATTTACTTTTCTTGTTAACTACAAATCAAACCCATTGCATCTTCATAGCCAATAATTGATCACTTCATTGCAATTCCTTGTGAGACGACCCGAGATTTAAATACTTCGGTTAATTTTTATTGGGGTTTGTACTTGTGACAACTCTAATTTTTTATGTGAGAATTGTTTGTCAATTTGGAGCTATGCTTACAACGAAGTTCTTATTTCTATAAGAGAAATTCTAAACCGACACGACAATTTTCTCACTATCAGCAGTATTGACACCACAACTATAGGTTGCTTAACACCAAATATTGCTTCTAAGCTGTCATCAAAACTAGTGTCAAAATTATCAGTAATTAAATCTTCATCCTTTTTTCTCTTGTTTTTAACCATTACCTTCTTTCTAGCAAGATTCTTCTTTACATTTTTTTTGCATTTAGGGTGATTAGAAGAATTGCCTGTTTTTGCAGACTTGACCATGGTTGGCAAAGGAGAAAAATCTACACCGTGTCCCTTGTATGGATCTAAAGGAACATACTCAGGTATATTCTCTTTTTGCTCAAAAGTTGTAAAAAGAGAATACTTTGGAATATTTTGACAATTTGGCCAAGGAGAATAATTAGGAACCTGCTGCATGTTAGGATTATAACAAGAATAAATTGGCTTTGAGGGAATAGGCACATTTTTTGGAATATATATACTACCTCCATCTTGTGCATGATTCATGTTCTATAACTGAGACTCGTAGTACCTGGGCTTAAAAGGTCTAGGCTTCACCCATTTGTTTTTTCCTCTTGCAAAAGCAGTAGGTTCATTCTGCACATTTCTCAAATTCTGGACCCATTTATTGTTTGAAATTTTGGTGGGAAGAACTCTTGTCTTTTGAGAAAATCTATCAGGTTTTTCATCAATCATGACAACAGTCTTCATCTTTTGGTTGACGGGTTGTATCCCAGTGTTGTTGACACACTTGTTCAATGGAGCCTGACCGCCCAGCTTTTGTTTTTCCTCGGCTATCTTCCGCTTTAGCTCGTTAGTTTCATTTTCTTTTTCAGCAATCTTCTTTCTCAACTCAGCCTTTTCTTTCTCTTCAACTTTGTACTTTTCAAACTCTTTTGCAGCTTCCTTGTCAAAAACAGCATTGCACATTGGGCACATAGCGATGGTGCTGTAAGATTCTTTAATTCTCAACAAAAAATCTAAATGATCCTCACCAGGACGAGGATAAACTGGCTTCTTGTCTTGCTAAAAAATCCTCAGGTCTTTATTTTCATCTTGAGCACTAATCATTGTGGCGTCAATTTCTACCATGTTGACTGACATATTGAATGGCTCAACATAATTTGAATCAGCAGCAAATGGTTCAGTGTCTATCTTCTTAGTAGTTTTATCCTCAAACTTCAACATTCCTTCTTCAATGGCTTTTTGTATCAAATCCCTAAAACGGATGCAATTATTAGTAGTGTGTGAAAATACCTTATGAAACATACAAAATTTCTTATTCTTTATTTCATCAGCTGAAGGCATCTTTTTCCCTTCTGATAAAATAAGCTGCTTATCTTTTAATAAAACCTCAAATATTTGATCTGCCTTAGAAATATCAAAAGAATAAGTCTTATTTTCAACTTTAGAATAAGAAGAAACTTTTTCTATTCCTTTAACAGGCTTCAAAGATTTGCATACATAAGGAAAACCCCCCACGTAATTTGGCAATATAAATCTCTTTCTCATCTTTATCACTACTATCGGAAAAATAATCAACATATGCAACCCTTTTTTAACCCTTTTTAAAATTTTCTTTTTCTTTCTTAATTTGCTCTATCTGTCTTACTCTCTCAGCTAATTAGAAAAGATCTAAAGTATGTTGATTAATAAGTTTCTTCCTAACTCCAAATTCTAGCCCATTAATAGCCATTTTGACAACTTCAGATTCTGAAATCGGAGTAAAACATTTATTTCTCATGTTTCTAAACCGTGCCAAATAAGTGTCAATGGATTCTCCCTCTGCACATTTGACAAAGAATAAATATGTAAGACTAACTTTTAATTCACCTCGAAAAAATTGATCATGAAATTTTCTTTCTAACTGTGTCCAAGAATGAATAGAATTTGGTCTCAAGTTGGAGAACCATGTAAATGCATTTTTTGTTAAAGAAGAAGGAAAATATCTCATCTTGAGATATTCATTAGAAGCTGCTTCCCCAATTTCAACAGTATATCGAGCAATATGCTCTACTGTAGACTCATTTTCTTCTCCAAAAAATTTTGTAAGGGATTTTGGAATTTTTCAACCTCTTGGAAGCTCTACTTGTTGGACACATTCAGGAAAAGCGGACACAAAATATGGCCTATTTAAACAACCAACATTAAATCCCAAATGGTTTAACACTTGTTCGACATTTCTAGCTAGATTATAATGCCCCCTAAGTTGTTTTGCCGAAGTTTTTCCAACATATCATCAGCATTTTGACCATGTCTAGGCATATGAACATCATAATTAGGAATTGCTCTACCATTCTGATTGACATTATAAAATCTTAAACCCTGGTTGTCATTTTCTTCTAAATTTACCATAGTAGCAATCCTATTAACTTGCCTATTTAATTATTCAATTCTAGTGTTTGTGTTTTCTAAAAGAGGATTTAAAAATGTCACCATTTGATGAGTTAACATGTTTACTAGATCATGGTGGCTTTCATCCATCTGTTGCCTAATATTTGCTAAAGATCCCACGGTTTGACTAGGTTGATTAATAGGCATTGCTTTTGACATGTTAGGAAACACCAGTCTGGAATTTTCTACCCTAGTGACAATGGATGTAGTAGAATTAGATGCACTGTTATTTCCTGTATTAATAGCATGTGAAAAATTTTGTTGTGATATGTGTGAACCTGACACCCCAGAAACAGGTGCATTTGATATGCCATATGGATTTTGATAAAAAAGATTTTGAAAAGTTGAGTAGAGAGGCACAGGCAATCCTTGTGTCACCATGGGGGAGACATACCCCGATGGCAAGCCATATGGTGGCCACCCTACAGTATTTATGTGAGTTGCATTTAACCCTGTATGGGCATGGCCAACGCCATCATGCCTCACTGACAGCAAGGTAGGCTCTGTGTTTGAAATCACAAGAGAATTTTCGGATTCATTTCCTCTAGTCTCATCACTAGAAGTAGAAGAAGATGCTGCAGAAGTATTTGACATGTCAACTGACGCTGATTTCTTTGCCTTTGGACGCACGAACTTACCACTGCGCAACCACATGCAAATTTAAAACTCCTGGTTTTTCTTTTGACAATTACAATCTATTGACAGTGTCCCACTGGGCGTGCCAATTTGTTTTACTCAAATTTTGTTAATGTTTAAAATAAAATATGGGTATCTCAATGTCGCAATTATATCGTCAATAAGAATTAAAAAGGATTGAAAGTAACAAATAAACAAAGAAATGCAAGGTGCCAGAGGCAAAATAAATTGCAGAAATTGAAACAAACAGGAAATTAAAAAGAAGATGAAAGAAGAAACATGAACGTAAAAGAGAAGAAGACGTAAAAGTAGAGGAATTTTATTAATAAAAACTGGGAAAAAGCAAAGTACAAGATGTTCAAAGGGAAGGATGCCTACGAGAGGGTAGATAGTGAGTGGAAGATGTTGACTTTTGATTGAGATAAGGTGCTAGAGGTCATTGCCAAGCCTAGGAACAGCTGGATTTTTGGAGCAAACAGGACATGTCCCAAGGATATTGTAGTCAAGGCATTGGCTATAGAGGTTCGAATATGGCAACAGATCTGTCCAATTATGTCATTTCGAGCACCCACAAAACCACAGTAACAACAGACATTGTTGTCCTAGTCTAGTGTGTCTTAGAGAGAAAACCTCTGAACATTTCAAAAATCATCAGACAAGCTATGGGAGAGCACCAACGGTACCTACCATTCCCCGCTCTGGTTACCCGCTTAGCCGTCAGGGCTGGAGTTACAACTGAGGATGATGATAAGGAACCAGTCCTTCCTAGGAGCAAGGAATATATACTACACGGATTATAGTTTAAACCTCAGGCTGCTACGAGAAGACGCAGGAAGACCCAGCCATCACATATAGCAAGCCCCTCAGAATCATCAGCACCACCATCAGTAGCACCAGCATCCCAGCCTATCTACTAGCTCATGCTATAGCTCTTCAAGAAGATTGATCATACAGAGCCTCGCAATAAGCAATGCTATGAATGTTTGATGAAGTTGTCTAGTTGTAGCAACCCACCCCTAGAAGAGCTGGATACACTGGAGACCACCTCGGACCACAGCGAAAGCAGAGACCATGCAGGACGAGGAGGCGCCCCAGTCATAGCAGCCTAGGAACAGTAGACGTGGCAATCTATAGAGCATTCCCCCTTGTTCATCATTGAATGTCTGGAGGGCTGTGCAAAATTTTAAGTGTGGGAAGGTTACTGACCAATTTCTTTTAGGTGAAAAACTTCTATTCCAAACACTTGCACCTTCATTTCGATTACTATGATGTCTCTTTTTAGTATCTTGATACTTTGAACTCTCCTTTTAGTTTATTTACATTATGTTTAGTCTGTATATATTCTTTTTATCTTTTGTTGTGATTTGATGAATATGGATGACAACAACTAGGTTTCATCCCCTTGATGCATGTGTGGAATTTGGAACAATTAGGGCATAGGAGGAAAAACTTAGAATTTTTAATTTTCATCCAACCGCTCCTTTAAAAAAATTATAAGTTTTAGGCTACTTGGTCAAAATATTAAATTATCAAGAAAAATTTTTTTAGGGCGTCCCATTGATTTGAGTAAATTTTCTTTTTTGAACTTGCTTGAAAAATAATTGTGGAATATAGATTAGAGCTAGAACACAAAACCAAGTGAGATTTGACCTTTAATGTGTGATTGCATTATTTTAACCACTATTTCATTCTTGTGTATGTTATTCTTTCTATAATTGTAATCTTTGACTTGTTTGATTCTTTATGTCCATTATTTCATGTATGTAAGTATTTATATGATTGAGGCCATTATTTTATAACTAACTCACTTACCCAAATGATCATACCATTTTATCTACCGTTGTTAACCAATTTCGAGTCTTATTGATTCCCTTTTTGTTCTTAATTTTAGCACATCACTAACTTTAAACGAAAAAATAATAGATGTCCCAATTCGGATCTTTAATTATCTTAGATGAGTGGGTGTTGCGTGATCTAAGTGTGGAAAAAGAAAAAAGAAGAAAACTTTGGTAGAAGATAAAAATTTATTTGGATTTATTAAAAATCTTAGAAATTGGGTACATATTCATGCATTAAATGTTTGAACCATATGCATTAATCTTTCGTGTATATATATATAAAGAAAAAAGAAAAAAATGAACAATGAGAAAAATAAAAAAGGGGATGAATGTTACCCAAAAAAAAATTGAGAAATAAATGCATATGTAATGTGAATTGAGAAAATGCATGAGTGTGTGAAAAGTGAATAATGGGTGATTAGGTGTTGCATTAGAATTGAATAGGTTGTTGTAGGTTAGGTGGGAGTTAAACTAATCAAAGATTTAAATTCTTAGTCTACTTGACCAAACACATACTCACCTTTATCCTAACCCCATTACAACCCTTGAAAGTCCTCATGATATTTGTATGCATGCATTGAATATTTTGTTGATTTTTAGAAGAAGAACAAGTCTTAGAAAGCAAGATTAGAAGAGAATTGAAAAAACACTTAAGCGATTAAAGAGTATACATATCCGGTGAGGGTTCAATTGCCCAATTCTATGTATCCACCTACCATGAGATCATATCTTGCAAGTTTAAAATTTTTTTAGAACTCAAATTAATTTATGGGATTGACTTGATTGTTATTGTTTTTAGCCCTCTATGTTTATTTGTATTCTTGAAAATTGATTTGTTTTAACCAAGTAGATACAAGTAGATAAAATTAGGTAGAATAGTTTATATATAGTTTGCAGATAATAAGTCTTGAGATCCCTTAATCTTGTCTTTCTTAATGCTTAGCATGAGGACATACTATTATTTAAGTGTGGGGGAATAGATAAATCTATATTTTATGATGATTTTTGGTTGAAAAGAGTAGATTTTATCAACTTATCTTGCACTTATTCCTTGAAATTGTATGTTTTTGTGAATTTTCTCCTAATTGTGCTTAATTATTAAAAATATACTTTTTATGCTTTAAATTGCCAAATTTAATTCACTTTTACCCCATCGATGTCTTGATATATTTGTTTAAGTGATTTAAGGTTTAGAAGGTAAAGATGACTTAGGAAGTTGAAAAAAAAGCATGCAAAAGTGGAGGATTCATGAAGAAATAAAAATTAAAAATTTTTCAAGTCGTGCGTACGCATCATCCTCAATTCGTGCATACGCACCATAAGGGCGTACGCATGACTCCAAGCACATGACTCACTTAAAAGAACAAGTGGCTCACGATTTTAATCCCAATCCAACTCATTTCTAAAGTATTTGAAGCATAGATCAAGGGGATCAACCAAGTAGTTTTAGTTTAGGTTTTTATTATGGTTTAGGTGATTCTAGAGAGAGAAGTTCCAACTTCTTTCTAGAATTTTAGGATTTTTAGGATTTCTTAGTATAATTTCTCTCTAGTTTTAAGTTTTTGATCTTATTTTGGTTTAGTTTTCTTTATATTTTCTTATTCTACCATCTTATTTTACTTCGTTTTTATTGTTAGTTTTTTTTTTTTTTTTTTGCTATTTTTAGTTTATGAAAATTTGTCGAATTTTCAATTTTCTTTAATGCAATTTGATATTTTTCATGTTTATTGATGTTTATTTGAGTTATTATTATTGCTTTCTTATCTTGGTTAGTTATAGATTTTATTATTATTGCAATTTATGATGCTTTGCTTTTATACCTCCTAAGTGTCCGATAAAATGTCTTTCTTAGTTTTAGAGTAGAATTTTGCATTCTTGGCTTGGGTTGGTAACTTGGGTGATCTTGAGTTACTAATGTCCAAATTGATTGATAATTTAGGAATTTTAATTAATCTTGTTTCTATTTACGCTAATCTTTTGCTAATTCAATTAGTAAGTTGATTAAGACTTATGGATTAGAGGTTGACTTTTCTCGCCGTTTAGAGGTTGACGAATTGTGTTTATTCTTTATAATTATCATGTTGTGGTTAGTGATAAAGATAGTGATCCTTAACCATTAACCATTGCCAATATCTTTCTTAGCTAAGTTGCTTTGTTGCTCTTAGTTTTTTTTTTTTTGTCATTTAGATATTGCTTTGTTTTTAATTTCTTGCTATTTATACTTTTTTGTTTATTGATATCAAAATTCCGATCCCTCATAGCCAATGATACGCACGTCTGACTACAATTCCGTGGGAGAACGATCCAAGATTTAAAACTTTCGGTATTTAATTTGAATTGTGACAATTTTTTTAATCTTTGATAAGGTTAGTCACCAGTTTAGATCTATACTCATAGCAAATCTTATGTTTTTAATTTGCGAAATTCTAATCAATATCTAACCCTCATCACATTCCTCAAAAAAAAAAAAGAGAAAAGAAAAATAACACCAAAGACTTATAGTTACTTTAACTATACTTTTTTTTTTAAACTATAAAACTAAGGCTTTTTTATTCTCAAGGACAAAAACTACGTTAGCCCAATGGATAGAGGTAGGCATTCACTAATTTGTTGTATTAAAATTAATTACCAACAAATCAATTTGGGTTGGTCGAGTAGTCAGTTCACTCGTTTGCTTAAACAAGTATTTGGGATTTGAATCCTTCTTTGTGCATGCAGCGACTCATTAATCAGCAGCAGACCCTTAAATAAAATTTAGATCTACGACGGATTAATTTTTAGCCTGTCGGACTGAAAAATACCGTATACGAACAGTATAAAGTAGCTTGTCCTTCCTACAGCAATGCTTCAAAACATTCAGAAGATATCTCGTCCTATGACAGTAGAACTCGCCAACAAATAATTCGTAACCAAATTTCAAGGAAAAGAAAATGTACATGTGGGTAGTGGGAATTTGTGTCACACACTCACACATAGGTTGCATTCAAGTAAACTTATATATGCCCAATTTTTCAAACCGTGTAATAGTTAGTCTTTTGAGTGGACACTAACAAAAGAAATTAGTCTTTTGAGACAAAGACTTGTATGCTCTACAACTTTCCTTGCATTTTCTGGGAAAAAAACATTGACTAATTCAAGTCTTCTCTCCAAACAACACTCAATTCATTATTCTCCGAGTTTTCTCTCCCCAGTCCACACATGCATACACTTTGCAGCTTCTATGATATATGTAAGGCAGGTCTACCACACTCTTCATCTTCTTCAATTCTTCCTTGCAACCGAATGACACTGTTATCATAGTAATGATGTGCGTGTTGTGCATGACTTTGAATTGAATTAAGAGAAACCATTATGAGACTATTATTATTATGACTTGGTTTTGCTTACTTTTATATATAAAAGGCATATCGTATAGCTTAATAACCAGTGCTAATTACTTAACTCCGTTTCTTGCAGCAGTTCTTTGGATTTCTCTTTTCCCGCTTTAAAGGTTAATTAAAATCATTTTTCTTGATTTTCAATTCAAAGTCCCATGTGTTATTTGCAGCTTTGGCACAATATTTTAGTTTTTAAAATTACTTTGATTGCTCACTGCAACTGTCATGAACTGTATTCAGGCTTATGTTGATAGCTGTAACCAGGAACTGCCTAAAAAGTCACAAGTATGGAGCATGGTTTTTATTGCATAGAGAATGATGTACATAGTTTGATTAAAGATGCTTGCTGTAGAATTAATGAGATGATGCAGAATTTCCATTTCTTTCTATTTTGAATCAGAGGATTGACTAAGAGGAATTCAACTGCAGGGAAGAGTAGATTCAATTTTGTTTGGCTTGCCTGATCCGAGTTTAGAAATTTCAGTATGGTAGGACTTGAGATCATACCAATAGGCACAATTTTGGCAGTGCTAACCAACCAGGTCTTGAAAACGGCTCATGCAGCGGCCGATGTTCTTATAGGCAAAGAAAGTTTCAAAATCCTCTCAAAACACCTCTTTGATATTGAGCCTGTTCTGAAGGAACTACAGCTTCAAGAGCTCAATGAATCTCAAGCTGCAAGGGCTGCTTTGGAATCACTAGAATCAGATGTCAAAAGGGCTAACAATTTGGTCGAAAAGTACAGGAACCGTGGCAGATTCTATCTTCTGGTTAAGTGCAGATACATAGTTGGGGAGGTTGAGCAAGTCACAAGAGATATTGGCAAGTCTCTGGCTGCACTTTCGCTTGCGAATACTGAAGTCCTAACAAGAATCTCTGATCAGGTTGACAGGCTGCAGAATGAGATGCAGAGAGTGGAGTTTGAGGCTTCGCGGTCGCAGCTTCAGATTGTTGAGAAGTTAGATTATGCACTTAGAGAACAGAAACTCGATCAGGCTTTCGCAAATGACATGCTTGAGGAAATAGCAAGAGCCGTTGGCGTGCCAGTGGAGCCTTCAGAGATAAGCAAAGAATTAGCCAGCATTAGGAAGGAGAAAGAAGAAGCTGCAAGCCGGAAAGAGCGAGCCGAGTACATTTTCTTGGAGCAGATCATTGAGTTACTCTCTAGAGCTGATGCAGCAAGGGACTATGAAGGAGTGAAGAAACAATACTTTGAAAGAGTTCAAGTCATAGAAAGATATGATTCAAGGGAAACTTATATCTTACCACTCAATCCTTTCCTCTGCTCGATAACCGGCGTGGTTATGGTTGATCCTGTTAGCCTTTGTACTGGTACTACATGTGAGAGATCTGCCATTGAAGATTGGTTTCACAATGGGAACCGAACGGATCCAGAAACAAACGAGGTTCTTGAAGAAACTACCCTGAGGTCTAACATTCCACTAAGACAATCCATAGAAGAATGGAGAGAACTTAATTATTGTCTTGTTATAAGGTCTATCAAGGAAAATCTGATCACAAATTATGAAGTGCACGAGTCTTTGAGCCTAATTCAGGCCCTTATGAGAGAAAATTCTATTAACAAGGATTGGATTTCTATTGGAGGGGTAACGGATGTTGTTATCTCTATCCTTGGAAACTCTAATTATAAAGAAGCCAAGTTGAGGATTCTGATTACTCTGAAGGATGTTGTAGAGGGACATGCAAGAAACAAGGTAAATCAATATGGATAAGTTGAATGCTACTTTCATGTTTCATTTCTGTTCATTCTTCATTCCTTGTATTCCTTATCTTATGCAAAATCATCAAGACTAATTTAAAGGAAATTTTATAGGAGAAAGTGGCTGAATCTCAAGGATGGGATCAGATTATTTGTTGCTTAGGGGGTGATTCTAGCACTTCAAAGGCAGCAATCGATCTGCTGTACGAGTTGCTTCAAGGGCGGTCCGGCTGGAACAAAAGCTTTTGCAAAAAACTCTCTGAGAATCAGAATGCAATTCCTTTCCTTGTTACCTTTCTAAAGGGATCAGACAACGATCCAGCCGAGGCAGCAGAAAAGATTTTGATGGAAGTTTTCAAAATAAATGAGGAAAGTATTACAACTGCTGCTAGATTTGGCTGGTATAAACCCCTCGTTGATCGCATGATTCAAGGTAACATGAATGTAATTATGCACACACATACATGATGCATGTAATTTACAATGATTGTAGTTTGTATAAACCGTCAAATATACTTGTGATTGTTTGTCTTAACAGAACCAGATTCGAGACTAGGAATGGCGAAAGGCATAGTAAGCTTGGAGTTAAACCTGTTAGAGTTGAAAGAACTTGGTGAGGAAGGTGTTATACCTCCTCTTCTAGAAATGCTATCTGGAAGCATTGAATCAAAGGACTTGTCACTATCAGCACTGGTTAAACTAGCAGGATGTCCTCCAAACAAGAGAATAATCGCAGAATCTGGAGGTGTTCCTTTGATTCTAGATCTAACATTCTCAACGCGGATGAGGACATTCATTACTATCAAATGCTGCGAAATCCTGGAGAAGCTTTCCTTTGATGAAGATGGAATAGACTTGTTTGTTGACAGAGAAGGGAATCAACTTGAGTTAGATTCCATCATCACCAATTTGCTAGCATTGCAGCAGAGTTTCAACACTGGATACAATTTTCGCAAGCCTGCGCTGCGCGCTCTTTTAGGCATTTGCAAGTTTGAGACTGATTTAATTAAGAAGGCAATTCTTGCAGCCAATAGTGTGTCTCTAATTCTTCCACTTCTTGATGACTCTGATTCAGAAATCCGAGAAACTGCAATAAACTTGCTCTTTCTATTCTCCCAGCACGAGCCGGATGGAGTAGTTGAGTATCTCTTCAGGCCTAGAAGGCTAGAAGCCTTGATTGGTTTTCTTGAGAATGATGAGAATGACAATGTGAGGATGGCTGCGGCCGGATTACTCGCAAACCTTCCTAAATCAGAAAGAGAACTCACTATGAAGTTGATTGAATTAGGTGGACTTGATGCTATAATAAGCATATTGAGAACTGGTACAATGGAAGCCAAGGAAAATGCTCTGAGTGCACTCTTTAGATTCACTGATCCTACAAATATTGAGTCGCAGCGCGATCTTGTTAAACGAGGGATATATCCTCTACTTGTCAACTTTCTCAACACTGGTTCCGTCACAGCAAAGGCAAGAGCAGCAGCATTCATTGCTGATCTATCAATGAGCACTCCAAAGCTCACAATTGTTTCTAAATCGCCCGGCTGCTGGTTTTTCAAGTCATCACGAGTTCCCTTATGCTTGGCGCATGGAAGCATATGCAGTGTTGCCACCACATTCTGCCTTATTGAAGCAAATGCCTTACCTGGATTGATCAAATTACTGCATGGAGAGGTTCATGCTACTGCTTATGAAGCAATTCAAACACTTTCCACATTGGTTTTGGAGGATTTTCCTCAGAGAGGAGCCATAGTCCTGCATAAGAACAATGCAATAACACCCTTGTTGGAGATTCTGAATTGGGGTTCTGATTATCTCAAAGCTGAAGCTCTAGGATTATTAGAAAAGGTCTTTGTGTCAAAGGAAATGGTGGAGTATTATGGAACAACAGCCAGGTTGAGGCTAATTGGAATCACTGGCATGAATATCTATGGAGATGGCCACCTTAGAAGGAAGGCTGCTAAGGTACTATCTTTGCTCGAGCGATATTCGAGATCATCGTCCTCTGCAATCTCCGGTGTTCCGGAGTGAAATTCATTTGCCACTTGGTGTTTTGGAGGGAAAATGTTGGAACAGATAAAGGACTTCAGTTTACACTTCAAACTTTTCCTTTCCCCTCTGTTTGGATTTATCTGAGTTCATGTTACCTCATTTTCTTTCTTGTAATCTTGGCAATGGCGAAGTAATAAGTGTACAGTTTGTCTGTTTATAAATTTTCAAGTCCATTGTGTGTAATGTGTACTACAACTTAGAAATCAAGGAACTTTTATTTAAAAGTAAATTCCTCAACTTGAAAATTGTAATTAGTTTCCAAATTAAATCTGCTAGAAGTGTAGATGATCAAATGTGATATTTGTACTTTCCTCACATATGGTTGAAATTTTCAATTATCTTGAAAAAATAATGTTGAATGGGACAATACTAATATCATTGCCATACAATCATACATATCAGTAAAAAGTAATTAGCAATGGACCACGCCTTAGCAACTTAGCCAGCCTTACATTTATATAAAAGCTTAGGTAGCAAAAGAAATCAAAGGCTTTCATTAATATTACCGTTTTCTTTTTTTCCCATTATTCTTTGAAGTTTGAGTAATGAACAGGTGGGAACACATTTACACTTCGCGATAGAGTTTAGACCAATCAAGGCAATGAGCTGGCACATGTTCCATTATTTCTGATGGATTACCCAAAAGGCCAATCAGTGCCTGTGCCTGTGCCTGTTTAGTACAAATTAAATACAGGTGAACAACTTTATTTAGGTTGCTCCATCACTTATCTACTTAAATAAATGTCAAAAGGTTGAATTTTATTTTGTGTATATAATAATTTATTGGCAAATGTAAAACTCTTAAATAGAACTTAAATTCACGATAGATTAATTCTTAACTTGTCAAATTAAAAGAAACTATAAAAAATAAAAAAGAAAATACATGTAAAAATCAAAGAATATATATACCAACAAAAATCGTTATCAAAAATATATATACCAACAAAATAATTATGTAAGCCTTCTTCCTCTTTCTAGCAATACATAAAAATAAAACAAAAAATGTTTGGCCAGAAAGGATTCTTAGACACATTTCTTTCACAAAAAGCAATTGTTTTTGTCCTAATGACGTCCAATTCCTGTTATAAGAAACTCGATTAATCTAACCACTCAATTTACCAGAAGTTCTATGAGGAAAAAAAAGGGTAGAGTTTTTTATTAAATTTTTTTTTTCAATATTTAAATTCTAAATTTCGAATCAAAAGAGAAATATGTACAACCTTATCCGATTGTACGTTCATCAAAAAGCAACATTATTTTTGAAAATATAGTTTTTAGCAGAGTCAAATTAAAGGTGTTAATACAGTGAATCTTGTAATTGCTACAAGAACAAGAGACTAAAATGTATAGCAGCGTACAAAGTTAGATGATACAGCAATGAAGTCCCAATAATTCATGCAATAAAAAAAACATTACCCCTGATTTTAATTTCATTTTTTTTAGGTTCTACAAAGTGCCACATAAATATTAGTAAAATTATATATCATAAAAATTAATTTGATACTCAATATGAGATTTGTCATTCAGAAACTTAGTTTTATTTTAATTTATTAATAATATTATAATATTTATTTAATAAATTTAATGAATATATAAATAATTGTATTGTATTAATCTTTTTTTAAAATAATACGATATCTCTTTATACCAATATTATTTAAATAATACTGAAAAAATATCCTATTGAAATTGCTGTCAGATTAATTTATACGAGAATCAGTTTGATGTATGGCCCAAAAATTCAATACAGTCAGTAAGACAGCTAGCCTGCATGTTGTATATATATATACGCAAGCTATGCATCAAATCAAGGGAAGGCCCTTTGTTCTAATTGATAGGATCAATAATGGAGGTGTATCTATACATAACATGCAATGAAAGTTGTAGTGTTTTTATATTGTTGAACATTTAATGAACTTCATAGGCTTGGTCAAAGAAAAAATTCAACTTCCCCTTTTGGTTCCTTATAATACCGCAGGTAAGGAGGCTGAAATTTTCATAAACTAAAGCTTCGTTTCAAATTATTATTAATATCACGACTTGAATTAACAATGTTATAATATGTATTTAAATATATGATATTAGACATATAAAGTATGTAGACCTGTTACACATACAAATTTTTTTTGTTTATAAATTTATACAAATTGATCTAAGTCCAATAAAAACAACTCTCACATTAACGTACATATAAACACGCGTTCATTCAACCATTTTGAATAGCGCGCTATTATGAAAAACGCTTCTTCTTTTTTTATCAAAACATCAATTCTAAAGATTCAAACGATACTCAAAATCTCTGAGAAAACTATCAAAATTGTCACGAAAATTTAAGGAAATCAACAAGAGATAGAATTTCAAAACCTCTATCAAGAAACACAGAAACAAAAGACGAAAGATTATTCAAGGTATTGTTTCACTAATCATCGAGTTTTTTCACTTTTCTCTTTCTCATTTCGATCACAAAACACTAGATAGTCATATTTCTGTTTATTTAGTAGATTCATTATGTGTTCTTACTTTAAAATACATATATATTACTATTCTCATCATACTGTTCAATCAGTGATAACTATTTTACGTACTATTTTGCGTATAGTTTAATGTATATTTTCATGTGTTTGAGGGATTTGAATGTATTTTTGTGCATATTTGCATATTTCGAACTGAGTTTGTCTGTAAGAACTGAGTTTGTATAAATTGAAGCTTTCGCTGCATTTCAAGTGAATTCATGTATAACTAGTGCTGTTGTCCTATCCTTGCTGTAACTAGAAACAAAATACTGTTTTTGTGCTTTTGGCGTCATTTTATGGATGTTTGATTGAGTTGAATATCATTTTGAACTCATATTATCTCATGTAACTAAAAAAATAATAGAGCTGTATATGGCTAGTATTTCGGTGTATTTCAAATGAATTCGCGTGTAATAGGTGCTGTTGTCCTATCCTTGTTGTAACTAAAAATAGAATATTGTTCTTGTGCTTCTGGTATCATTTTATGCATGTTTGACTTAGTTGAATATCAATTTGAACTCATATTATCTCATGTAATCAAAAAAAAATAATAGAGGTGTATATGACTGGTATTTCGATGTATATCAAGTGAATTCGAGTGTGTAAGAATCAGAATTTTTACGTGAAACCGCTTAAGTAGAATAGAATAATTTAATTGCCCAGAATAGGTTCGAAAATATAAAGTGTTTCCTTAAAGTATAAATGTGAGATTTGGATTCAGTAGATTTTTTGGAGTGGAAAAAAATGTTCTTTTTTGAAAAATTTCACGTAAAAACGTGTACCGGTAGATTAGCCGGCAGTACCGGCTTAAGTTTGACCAATACTGCGTGAGAGAGAATAAAACAGTAGAAAACCTTAGAAAAGTATTTGAAATAGCAAACTGGGCAATTATCCTAAAGGTTTGGCCCAAAATTGGGCCAAATGAACTAAAAACGCTACGCAGTTAGACCTGGCCTAAGTTCGGCCCAAACCTAACATATAAAAGCACTCTAAATGAGGCCATTCAGCCTCATAACACCACACAACACATATAGTTGTAGCTGAGTTGAGAGAGAGGAGAAGAGAAGAGTTACAATTCATCTCCCTCTTTTTTCGCTTGTATTTTGAGCTACGATACTCCAATTCGCGTGCTGTCAGTTGCTATGCAAAGCTTTCACCGAGCCTGTCAGTTCTAGCTAAGCTTGTAGGTAACATTTTGAATTTCTCACTCCTTTCCTCTGCCGTAAAAAATTTAAAATTGAAGGCTTGAGTTTTGAGTAGGATTTTGTGTTTTGGTTGTTTATGTACTAGCTTTTAGTGAGGAATTGTTGGGTTTCATCCCAATTTCTGTGGATAAGGTAAAATCTCTCTTATACCCTTGTAGTTTGATATATTGTGGTTTTTAGGTTTTGATTTTTGGTGATATATGTGTTACTTTGAGCTTTGGTGCTTTTGGAGTTGTCTTGGCTTTTTGGTGGTTTTGTACGTGGAGGATAATCAGCCAAGATATGGTTTCAATTTTCTCTATTTAATATGTAATATTTCTGGATACTTAGGCTAGTAGACCTTAGGATAGGATTGGATTGGTTGTTGAAAGTTGTGGATTTATGATGTATGTTGACTTTGATGAATGTGATGATTTTGATGATATTATGATGTTATTGTTAAAAAATGACATCGAGGATTGATATTGGTGTTGAATGATATAACTTAAAAGGATTGGAGATGTCATAGGATGGATGAGATTTATGAATGGTTGATTTGTGAAAATTGGTTAATCTTCGTATTTTTATTTGGAAGTTGTGAATTGTGTTGGATTTGTGGTGGGAAGAGTTGGAAGAGAATGAGTGGAATAGGTGTTAAAATTAATGGGCATGATATGGAATAGGGTCAGCAGAGTATCGAGTCACCTGGAGCACGTGGTGGCTAGTCATTTCTTTCACCTAGGGAAACTCGTATCTCAGATAGTGGAAGTGCAACATTCACATTTCATTCAATAAGCATATATGCAATCATACTCAGCCATAATTCAATAATAGCTCAGCCATAATTCGGCAATAACTCAGCCATTCGGCTCATAATACAATCCATAACTAGCCAATTCAATAACAATTACAGCCCTTCGGCTCATGGCATATAAAGCACTTCCACCATCATCCTCCATATCTCATACAATTATCTTTGATCATCATTCATCATTAATTCTCCCCTTACTTCATCCACAAGTTACCACATCTCCTAGCTTCTTCCCATCGCTAGGCATATCATAAGGATTTAGGACATAAGGGGTGAGAACAGAGGCATAGAAATCTGAAATTTGGCTTTGAAAACTCAAAAATCAGTTTTTGATGAAAATAGTGTCACGCGTGTGCGTCGCCCATGTGCACGCGTGGGAGGCTAACAAAAGTACATCGACGCGTGAGCGTCTCCCATGCGCACGCATGGGAAGCAAAAAGATCCAGTGACGCGTGCGCGTCAGCCACGCGTACGCGTGGGTACGTTTTATGCTCCTCGCACAAAACCAGCACAATACCAGCGCAACTCTCTGGATTTTATACTGGGCACTTGCATCCACACATCGACGCGTACGTGTCGGCCAGGAGCACGCGTGATGTAGCAAAAATATGAGATTGACACGTGCGCGTGGGAGCACGACTTGCCAAAAATTCTACTAAGTTAAAAAGTTGCAGAATTCCAATTTCAAACCCCAAACTTCCGACAGGCATAACTTTTTCGTTTCAAATCATTTTCCATCCATTTTTCGAATGGCATACACATCTTGAATCCAATTTTATTTTTAAACAAGCCAATTTCAACCCTTTTCAAAACCAACCAAAACATACCAAAAATCAACATTAAGCCTCATCAACTCATATGGTAACATTTTTTTATCAAATTCACAAACCACCATCCCACCATTTTAACCAATCTCAATCAAATAACTCAATTTCAAACACAATATCATGTCATATATCCTTCCTCATTCCAATTTCCAACAATACCATTTCCAATCAACTATCAATACATATAATCAATATCATCATCACCATCAACATGGTTTCACCCACAATTCAACCTCAACAAATCATTAAGCATATATCAAAACATGCATATCTCTCATGCATCATACCATCAAAACATCAATATTCATTAATCACATACATGACCACACAATTCATCTCAACCATTCAACAGCATCAATAATTTAAATCCTATCTTAGGGCCTCTAGCCTAAATTTTCACACCACATTACATTTTAGATACAGGAAACCGAGACCACACCTTAGCCACTTTCCCGATCAACTTGGAACACCTCCAAATCACTTTTTCACAAGCTCTCAAAGCTTCAATACCTCCAAGAACATATTTTTTTAGCACACCAAAGCCCTTTTCCAAGCTTTCTAAAACCTTAATCAAGCACCAACACACATATATACACTTCCTAAACTACAATATCACATTCATACATACCCACTCAATACCCAAACATCATAAACCAATAAATTCTACTAGAGTTGAGAATCTTACCACACCCAAGAATCAAAGAGACAATATTAAGTCTCTCTTTCAAGCTAGTTGTATCATATAACTTCAAAAGCTCACAAATCTCAATATTTTTCACAAAAAATTTCGAAGTTGAGACTGGAATTTCAGAGAGGGAATCATGGCTTACCACAGGAACAAAGTTATGGGTTGTGTAGAGCTCGACGCGGTGAACGCATGGTTACAAACGGTGCGGCAATCGAAGCTCCGGATCAAAAGTTATGGTGGTTTGAAGATTAAGTGAGAGTTAGAACTTTGGAAGTGTTCTTCCCCCATTTCTCCCAATTTCAGCGTGTTGTAGGGTTTAAGAGAGGAGAGAGAGTGTTGTTTAAGGGTTTTAGGTTGAGCTTGGTTGGGCCAAGGGCCCAATATGGGTCCGATTGGGCCGGTTTGACCTGTTCGGTCCAATCTTAGGCCAAATTCTTTTAAATTAGTGTCAAAATTCTCCTTTTAATTTCCTCTATCATATTAGGCCATAAAAATCACATTTCTAATTTTCTAGGATAAATTCTAATTTATGGGTTAATTAGTCATTAATTAACCGGGTTTTACATTCTACCCACCAAAATGGGAATTTTGCCCACAAAATTCGAATTCAGTTACCTGAGAATAGGTGCGGGTATTCAGTTCGCATCTCCGACTCAAGTTCCCAAGTGTGCTCCTCAAGACCGGCTCGACTGCATGCCACTTTCACTAACGAAACCTCTTTTCCACGCAACCGTTTGATACTCGTATCATCAATTCTGACAGGAGTCACTAGAAGCGTCAAATCTTCTTTTTATTGAACCGATTCAGGTTCTAACACATGGCTAGCATCAGGAGTATACTTCCGAAGCTGCGACACATGAAATATGTCGTGCAGGTTCGAAAGATGAGGTGGCAGAGCCATCCGATCGGTGTAACTCTTCTGACAACTCTGCGTAGTGAGCATCCTGTCTCGGATTTTCTTGACTTGTTCAGTGGTCTCAGCTATCATCTCTGACCCCAACAAGCTTTTCTCCCCAGCTTCATACCAGCATAGCAGAGATTGATATTTTCTCCCATACAGAGCCTCATACGGAGCCATTCCAATGCTCACATGGTAGCTATTATTGTATGCAAACTCTACTAGCGCATATACCTATCCGAGCTTGCCGGTTGGTCCAAAACACAAGCCCTCAACATATCCTCTAGTGTTTGGATCGTCCTCTCAAATTGACCATCTGTTTGAGGATGCTAAGCTGTACTCAAGCTTAATTGGGTTTCGAAAGCTTTCTGAAATGCACCCCAGAACCTTGAAGTGAAACGGGGATCTCAGTTAGAGATTATAGTAGTAGGCACACCGTGAAGTCTCACAATCTCCTTTATGTACAAGCGTATTAACTCCTCAAGAGTATAGTAAATCCAAATGGGTAGAAAGTGAGCTGAGTTCGTCAGTCGGTCCACAATCACCCAGACAGCATCAAAACCGGCCCTAGTCCTTGGCAATCCCGACACAAAGTCCATCGCAATGCTTTCCCATTTCCATTTTAGAACCTCTAAAGGTTGCAACGTCCCGGAAGGTCTCTGGTGTTTGATCTTTACTTTCTGACATGTTAAACACTTTGAAACATATTCTACCACATCATTTTTCATTTCCCGCCACCAAAACATCATTTTCAAATCATGGTACATCTTAGTAATTCCTGGGTGAATAGAGAATCTGCTTTTGTGTGCTTCCTTTAAGATATCTTGCTGCAAAGTCCCAACATCCGGCACAATGATCCTACCCTTGAATCTCCATAATCCATCTTGAACACTTGAGATTTGTAATCGACTCAAACACAAAGTTCCAGACACTTCTTGAACACCAATCTTCAAACTCTCGAATGCCTTGAGCAACTCCTCTTCTCGAAGCATCATCCAAGTAGCATACAACGACTTCCGACTTAACGCATCCGCCACTACATTCGCTTTCCCCGGATGGTAATTCAACTCAAATTCATAGTCCTTTAGTAATTCCATCCACCTCCTCTGCCGCATATTAAGCTCTTTCTGATCAAAGAGGTATTTCAAGCTCTCGTCATCAGAGAAAACTCAGAACTTAACCCCATAGAGGTAATGCCTCCTCACCTTTAGCGCAAACACAACCGCAGCAAGCTCCAAATCGTGCGTAGGGTAATTAACTTCATGAGGTCTCAACTGTCGTGAGGCATACGCCACCACATTACAATGCTGCATCAGCACGCACCCTAGACCTTTTAGTGAGGCATCACACTACACCTCAAATGATTCATTTAGTTCAGGTAACACCAACACAGGCGCGGTGGTCAACTTTTGTTTCAACGCTTAAAAGCTCTCCTCACACTCAGAAGTCCAAACAAATAGCGTATCCTTGTGGGTTAACTTTGTCAATGGCAAAGCTATTTGCGAAAAACCTTTGATGAATCTCCGGTAGTAGTCGGCTAAGCCCAGAAAACTCCTTATCTCAGTTACTGAGGTTGGTTGCCCTCAATCCATTACTGCCTCCACCTTAGATGGGTCTACTGTTATCCCATGTTTACTCACTACATGGCCCAAAAACTGCACCTCGTCTTTCCAGAATTCACATTTGGATAGTTTCGCATAAAGTTTCCTTTCCTTTAGTATCTACAACATGGTCCTCAAGTGTTCTGCATTCTCTCTTTCAGTCTTGGAGTAAATCAGTATGTCATCAATGAAGAAGACAACGAATTTATCCAGAAATGGACGTAAAATTCTGTTCATATAATCCATGAACACCGCAGGGGCATTCGTCAGCCCAAAAGATATTACAGTGTACTCGTAATGACCATAATGAATTCTAAAAGAGGTCTTAGGGATGTTCTCATCTCTCACCCTTATCTGGTGATAGCCGGATCACAAATCAATCTTAAAGAAATCTCCGGCTCCTTATAACTGATCCATGAGATCATCAAGCCTCGGCAGCGGGTACTTATTCTTTATTGTGACCTTATTCAGTTGCCTATAGTCTACACAGAGCCGCATACTCCCATCTTTTTTCTTCACCAGTAGCACCGGTGCTCCCCACGGAGAAACACTAGGGCGGATAAAGCATTTACTCATTAAGTCTTCCAACTGAGCCTTGAGTTCGGCCATTTCTAAAGGCGACATTTTGTAAGGTGCAATCGAAATTGGCCCCGTTCCCGGTACCAACTCAATTGCAAATTCAACCTCTCGGCTAGGAGGGAATTCCTCAATGTCATCCAGAAACACCTTAGGAAATTCGCAAAGAACTGGAATCTTCTCTAAACTTTGTTCCTCACCTGACACACTCACAGCTAACAGCATAACGCCCTGACACTCCTGTTCCGAACAGTTTACTATCACGTAGTTTAAATAACAACCATTCTCTACAACTGGTCCTTCTGACCCCTCAGGCATGAAGTACAACGATTTTTCAAAATAGTTCAATAAGACATGGTTCTTAGACAACCAGTCCAACTCCAAGATAAGATCAAGACCGATCATCGGCAAGCAAATTAAGTCATGAACAAAATCATGTTGTTTAACCCTAAATGAAACTTGCGGATATCCTAACCTAGTCACCATGGCTTCATGGGTGGCATTATACACCTTAAGATCGCAGCCCAAAACCATAATCTTCAATCCTAACTCACTAGGTTTTTCGAATGCAATGAATGAATGTGTTGCTCCCGAATCAAATAAAGCATTTAAAATTTGACCAGCCATTTCACATTTACCTCAGATAAGTGTATCAGACTCCTCGGCACCCACAGTTGAGGTGGTGAACACCCGACCAGGTTCCTGTGCTCTCCCAGCACCTTGCTTCTGCTTCTTCGGACAGTTTGAGGCTTTATGCCCCGCCTTACCACAAGAGTAGCACAAGCCCCATCCGAACTTGCATTGGACTCCCGGATGGTAACTCCCACACCTAGTACAAGTTTGCTCGTTCTGAGGCTGCTTCCCAAACCTTTTCTCCTGGCAGTTGTTATTGTTGGGCCTTCTGGAACTATTCTGACCCTGAGTCTGGTGTGGTGCAAAGCCTACTCGCTTGAAAGGCGGACCTCTAGGAGCAAAGCTCTTCCCTCGGTTCTATGGTCCCCTATGGCTTTTTCTCTCTGCAGCTGCCTTTTTCACACACTCTTCAGCAACTCTGCTCTTATTCACCAACTCTAAGAAAGTTCTGATCTCCATTGGTCCCACTGAACTCAAGATATCGCTCTAGAGCCCTCTTTCATCTTAATGCACTTCCATTCCTCGAAGTCTTCTAGAGCTCCCTGACACATGCGGAAAAACCTGAATAGCTCCTCAAAATTGTCTGTATACTCAGATACGGATATAGCACCCTGCTTCAGCTGCAGTAACTCCAGTTCCTTGGTCGTCCTGGCAGAATTCGGAAAGTACTTCTTATAGAATTCTGCCTGGAAGGCATCCCAAGTGATAGGGTCATCACCATGCTGCAGAAGACGTCAGGCTTCCTGCCACCAATGCGCTGCTTCCCCAGTGAGCAGATAGGTAGCAAATTCAACACACTGCTCTTCAGGTACCAACTGCACTTGCAATGATCGCTCCATAGCCTGAAACTAGGTATCAGCTTCAGTCGGGTTGGTAGTTCCCTTGAATTTAGGTAGATTAACCTTTAAGAAAGTTGCCAGTGTCATGGGCCCTGATCTCCACTCCTGCAATTGCCATTATTATTCATATGTTGCCCAAGAGCCTCCGCAGTGGCCTGCATAACAGCAGCCATATTCTCCAATACCACCATAAAGTTTACCGGGTCATTTGTGTTGATTCCTGGTCCCTGAGCACTAGTACAACCTCTCCCATGACCTCGACCACGTCCACGAGGTGCCATCTGGTTCCGATACACACCAAACAATCGATATCAAGTTGATCAGTCTCAATATCGGAAGTCTAGTGCTTTAAAATCCCAAATGCATGCTCATAAACGTTTATGCCAGGTATATCAATTAGATATTCTAATAGCACATAAACACACATACAGAAAATGCACAGAAGCATAGACAGTCCGTCCCTCAGGCTCTACAGGAACGAACTGCTCTGATACCATAATGTAACACCCTACCACACAGATCCTTATGCTTAAGTCATAAAACAGAGGTAGCGAGATATTATGACCTCTAAATAAAATTTAGTACATATAGTAGTGTGAAAAATGTTTATAACTAGGAGCCTTTAAAGAAAAAGGGGTAAAACAAAATCGTCAAATGGAAAAAACACTCCGATCGATAACGTAACGAAATAGATAAAGGATAAACTAGCGCGAGTATATAAACAAGAGAGTGCCAAATATACGAATATCAAAACTCAAGACCCGGTTTGCGAAGATAACCGATCTGAGCATAAAAGTATACATATATATATATATATATATATATATATATATATATATATATAAAGTAAGGAACCCAAAAGAAACCCAAAAGACAAGTTGCAAAACCTGTTCTCCAAAACAACCTCTAAGAGGAGTCAAAATAGTATATATGTATAAAGTGGAGATAATAAGTATCTAAGTAAGTACATAAAACCAAAATAAAGTCCCAAGAGCTAAGGATCTTCGCTAATCCAGAAGTCTCCAGCATGCCTCAGCAAGGAGCCTCACGACCTGCATCTGAAAACCACAAAATCCGCATGGGTGAGAATCGGAGGTTCTCAGTATAGTAACAGTGCCCACATATCTAACGTGTAATGTCCTAGGAAAGTCGAAGACAATCGTAGAACTTCCAACAGAAAATCAAAGCTTATAAATAGACTAAACCATAAATGGGACAGACAACTAGATAAAGATCTTCAGTCTAACTAACATTCCCCTTTCTAAATCCTTCGAACCTCCCAACCGCCATCAGTAATTTTATATTGCAAACACAATTATATCAACAAGGAAATGCACAAATAGGAAGCAGATACGGAAATTAAACAGTTAGCAGGTATTATGCAGTCAATTAGGCATTCCAAATAATTCACATATAATGCATATGATGTATGCCTATCCTAGTGGCTGATGAGTCTAATCTGTCGGTTATAAAGCCAACCCAACAAGTCCTGGTAACTAACCATTGGACTGTCCCTCTGTCGTGCATCCCCAACTTGAGTTGTTCTCAATCATAATCATCAATACATATTCACAACACCCACACTGGTGTTTATCCACGGGGGTAAGCTCATCCGGAACTTTCACAGTGTCTGGCCACACTTACAGGGTCAGCAGAGTATCGAGACTCCACCTAGAGCATATGGTGGCTAGTTACTGCTTTTACCCAGGAAAACTCGTATCTCAGATAGTGGAAGTGCAACATTCACATTTCATTCAATAAGCATATATGCAATTATACTCAGCAATAATTCAATAATAGCTTAGCCATAATTCGGTAATAACTCAGCCATTAGGCTCATAATACAATCCATAACCAGCCAATTTATTAACAATTACAGCCCTTCAGCTCATGGCATATAAAACACTTCCACCATCATCCTCCGTATCTCATACAATTATCTTTGATCATCATTCATCATTAATTCTTCCCTTACTTCATCCACAAGTTATCACATCTCCTAGCTTCTTCCCTTCACTAGGCATATCATAAGGATTTAGGACATAAGGGGTGAGAACGGAGGCATAGAAGTCTGAAATTTGGCTTTGAAAACTCAAAAATCAGTTTTTGATGAAAATGGTGTCACGCGTGCGCGTCGTTCATGCGCACACGTGGGATGCTGACAAAAGGGCTTTTTCACTATGATGTTACTGCCTGTGAAACTAAGGTCTGATTTCTCTGCCCTCTTTATTTGATGTTCTTTAGTTATCTTGATAAACTACTAGCTCTGCACTTAGCTTCATGTGTGGTTTTTTGGGGGTAATCCTGGTGCAGGTGATTCTGGGTGAGTATGGTTTTATTGCCCAGCTGAATGAAGGCCGCCAGCTGAATGAGAGAAAATTCAACTTCACCGAAATTGGGCAAGAAGAGGTCCTATTTCAATTCGAAGCAAGCAGTGATGGTAAAGTCCAATTCTTCCCCAATGCGTCAATTGACGTTGAGAACTCTCCTTATGTTGTTGCCATCAATGTGAGTTTCTTAAATTTTGTGTTGAAATTTTTCATTGCAGTATTTCTCCTTTGTATGTTTACACAAGCACATTTGCAGAAGATATTGAGCACTCAGAAACCAATGAAGAGATTTTTGGTACCCTTTCTTTTGTGTTCTGGACTCTCACATTGGTGCCACTATTCAAATACGTTTTTGTTGTTCTTATATCTGTTTGTATAGGTTTTTAATATCTATTCGTATATTTTTTTAAATAGTCAAATCATCAAGATACAAGGATTAGAAGCTGCTGTGTGATATAAACATTTTGTAGCTGATAAATGTTGTGAGATCATAGATGTTCTAAAAAATAAATTATGAGTAGTTAATTTTAATTTCATAAAACTAGCAGGAGGTAATGCTGAAAAAAAAAAGTTGTTGAATCTTTAATTTCACATGGTGCAATGCAACAAAACTAATTAAGGCAACTTTGGATTTCTTATTATTTCAGAAAGTTTATGGTGAGGAACAGATGAAGTGCAGCAACAAAATAGACCTGACATTGAAGCTGTCACTTTGTGGAGATGAGAAAGAAGAAGAGAGGATGAGGAAACTAAAGAGGTCATTATCAGTAATCAAAGATGCATAATTTTGTTGTATTTGTGTAGATTTGTTTCTGCCTTCATTTTTTAATACATATATGTAGTATACATAAATATAAATTTATTTGTATTAGAATCTATTTTTCATTTCATCTTGTTATGATTTTCAATAATTATTGGCATTCGATCTTAATAAATAGTTATCTATCTTTGATTATTTAGTTATTTTGTTGAGTTACAATTATATTTATAAATTAAATTGTAATAGTGATATATGTGAAATTTAGTTAAAATTTATAGTTTGAAAGCAGCATTAGAGATTGATTTAGCAATCGATTTTAGAATTTTGAAGTTAGCTATTAGCGACCGATTTAGCGACTGAAAAATTAGCGACCGATTTAGTAACCAAAATATTGGTTGCTATTTAGCGACCGATCTTGTTAGCGACCATAATTAATTTGTATGGTTAGGTGGCCTTGGATGAAAATTGGTCGCTAAAATCGGTCACTAAATATTAGCGACCAACATCGGTTGCTATTTTAAATTTAGCCACCAAGGTTTTAGCCACTACCAAAATCAGTCGCTAAATCGGTCGCTATTCTGATAATTTCTTGTAGTGATGGTTACCAATAGAAAATTTGTCTGTAATTAAATAATAAAACATTGCATTTTATTAAATTATTACAGACAAAAAATCTGTCTATAATTTAAAATATTCCGTCAGAAATGTTGAAATAAGGGTTTTGCTTTAAGCGTGTCTCCTCATTTCACATGATGCTTATCCGCACCTCCACACCCCTCTCTTCCAAACGCTCCATCGGTGGCGACCTCTCCGCCTTGCACCGCCGTCGCACTGAACTTCTGTCACACCGAAGCTCCGTCACACCCCCTCCCGGCTCTTCTTTGTGTGTGCTCGCGTCGCTTCGTATCAAACCCTAATGTGCAGAAATCGCTCTGTTTCGATCTCACCTCAGCTGTGCAGGTAACCCTAATCTCTTCCACGCCTTTACAGAACAGAAAATCCATACTTATTTCTCCTTCGTTTTCCTTCTCGCACTTCTGGATCTGTTACCACTCATAGAATTTCCTGTTCCAGAATATCATGAATCTATCCTCAAATAATCCACCACTCCTTAAATTGGTGTTTTGTTCTCTGACCAAATAGACCTGTTTGGTGTTAATATCTGTTTTAGTCAAACTCTCATGATACTTGTGAGATGGATTTTATTTTATTTTGTTTTTGTTTTTTGTTTTTGTTTCTTGTCTTAATTAGTTGAGTTGATGGAGTATGATTTGGTGAATTATGTTGTGCATGGTTCAATGCTTGATGATTGGTGGCAACATCAATCTTTTCTTTGAACTGTAGAGTATTGAAATGGGAACCTGATGAATAAAAAAACAATTGAATGTGTGTTAATTTCAGGAAAGAAGCTGAATCCGGTGCTGCGAGACAAGAGACTCATACCACGATTCGTACAGCGAGGAGAGTGAGAGCGATAAGCTTTGGAGGTGGGATGGAACCTCATCAGAAGAGGGAGGATTTGAACATGATAATAGCCTCTCGAATTTGAATGATAGGTTGGGTCACCTCTATGTTCAATATTTTGAAAGATCAGCACCATATGGAAGAGTTCCTCTCATGGATAAGGTGAATTGAGTTGTTTTTATTCTTCTTTAGTCATTTCTCTCACTTTTTGCATCTTTCTGTTTCTTAGTTCAGTTTTGTAGAGCATATTTCATTTTTCTTCATATATAATGATAAGATCAGATTAGAAGTTGGTGAACTTTTCAGCTCCTTCTTGGTGGAGTCACTTGTAATTTTGGAATCCTCTATCCTTGTGTCAGATAATAGTTTTTTAAGAATGAACCCAATGATGCTGACAAATAAAAACACTAAGGATTTTAATATTGGTGAAAATAAAAATAAGAATTTTTCATCTAAAACATAATTCCTTTCATGATAGAGCATCAATTAAAGATAAACTGTCTTGCTTCTCTCATTTACTTGCACAATTTTTTTTTACAAAATACTTGTAATTTTATCATAAAAAATGCTATATACATACAAAAAATTAGTCACTATATATTTGTGTATAAATACATGTGTTGTCACTATATATTTGATTAAATCATTGTTATATATATTGATTATTACTGACTCATAAATCAAGAGTATTCATCAATTATACTGCTAACTAGCAGGAAGTGATGCAAATAATTACAAATGTAAATAGTAATTAATTACTAGTGGTTAAGCATTATTATTTACCTCTAATCACTGCTAGTGGTTAAGTATTATCAAGTCACTATATATTTGTGTATAAATATGTCAAATTAGAATGTGGATGAATTTTGGAGTAAGTTCTGATGGCGTTAAGATAGAGATGGCCTCTTTGGTGGGAATGATGACATTGACAAATAGCTGTAAAGAACAAATTGCTAGCTAGTTTCGATTAATCAATTTCAGTTTTCAAATTCAACTCAATAACCTCAGCTAAAGATGGCCTCCTTAGCAAGCTCAAGAAAGGCCCACTGTAAGTTGTTATTATTATTTTTTTTCTTCAACAGTAAAACTTGAATTTGTCACTGCTCCACTTTAATACTTTGGTGCACCTATTTGACTTTACTGTCTGTAGCTTTTTCCTTTTTTATTTATAATATATTTATTTTTCCAGAGTTTGATCTTTGGTGGTGGTTTTTGTCAATTTTGAATCGATACGGTTCATAAACAACCATGTATAGAAACTGGTGGAATGATACCTTGAAAACTTCATGTTACCAGAAAACTCTTTCACAATGAGTTAGCTCATAAAATATGCTCTTTATTCATATATATATATATATATATATATATATATATATATATATATATATATATATATATATAAGAAACAAAATTTGAGAAGCTCAACATATTAGTTTTAAGAAACCTATATATATATATATATATATATATATATATATATATATATATATACTTGACCATTATGTTGGGTTGGGTTTGTGCACGAGGACCCTTTTGCTTGGTCCACCTTCTTCAGGGAAAACTACTCTTTTACTTGCATTGGCTGCAAAATTGGACCCTGAGTTGAGGGTATATTTTTCACTCCTATCATATATATTATTCAAATATCATGCCATGACTCATGATACTACTATATATTATGCTGATCATACAATTCACTATTTGGCTTGATGTGAATGAAATAGGTGGAAGGCGAAGTTACTTACAATGGATACAAGACTAAAGAGTTTGTACCAAGAAAGACCTAAGCATACATCAGCCAAAATAATGTACATTTGGGTGAAATGATTGTAAAAAAAACTTTCAATTTCTCGGCTAGATACTGATGCGTGAGCATCTTGTCTATCTTTTTGGTTTGAATTTGCATCTAATTTGTTGAGTTTAATTAAGAATTAATTATATTTTAGCCACTATGGATGTTATTTTGAGTTTTGTGCACTTTTAATTATTTTAGGTAGCATTCGGATGGATTTGATGAAGTTTCTGCAGAGAAAGAGAAGAAACCAAGGAGATGACCAGCGAATACCGACGCGGACGCATAGCTCACGCGACCGCGCGGAATGGAGGAAATCGCAATGACGCGATCGCGTGCCTGACGCGAACGCGTGGACTGGAATCTGCATAAATGACGCGAACGCGTGGACGACGCGGACGCGTCATATGAGTAATCTGCATAATTAACAGAAAACGCTGGGGCAATTTCTGGGTTGTTTTAATTCAATTTTCAGCCTAGAAAACACAGATTAGAAGCTGCAGAATGGACGAAACAAGTGGTCCCCATCCATCCATTGAAGACTTGATTATTTAAATTAATTCGAATTTAAATTTAAATTTGAATTCTAGGAAAAGATATTATTTTAATTTTAAAAATTAGATTTTAAATTAATTAGGATTAGTTATAAAAGGGATCCCAATAGGGTAGTTCCAGAACAACATTCCACAACATTATTCCATACAAATTTACATTTCATATTCCATGAGCAACTAATCCTCCATTGTTAAGGTTATGAGCTCTGTCTATTGTATGGATTGATATTACTATTTTTCTATTTTAATTAATGTTTTGATTTATATTTCAATAATTGTTTTCGTTCTTTATTTTATGAATTTGGGTGGAACGGAAGTATGACCCATTTTCTATTTGTGTTCTTGTAAAACTTGGAAAAGCTCTTTACTTGAACAATAGCTTGAAAACATATTATCCTGAATTTTTAATTATTTGTATTTAACGGGATACGTGACATATAATCCCTTTATTTTTGGACAATTAGGATTCTTGTGGCATATAAATGGAATTTGATCATCACCCTCTAATTGGAATCAATTGACCAAGGAATTGGCAGTTGATGAATTTTAGAGGAGACTAGAAAGGTCTAAGGAATTAAGGTCTAGTCATAAATAGTTTGCCATGAATTAAATCTTGCATAATTAAAATAGTTAATAAGAAAAGTCAATCCAGAAAATAGATAACTCTGAAACCTTAACTGTCTTCTCAATATTTTATTCCCAACTTATTTATCTACCTATCTTTAATATTTTTAATATTGTTTAATGCCTTTGAACTTCCAAACACTTTTCTGTTTGTCTAACTAAGCCTGTCAAATATTATTGTTGCTTAATCCATCAATCCTCGTGGGATCGACCCTTACTCACGTAAGGTATTACTTGGTACGACCCGATGCACTTGCCGGTAAGTTTGTGGATTATAAATACCGCACCAAGTTTTTGGCGCCGTTACCAGGAATTGACTGTGATTAACAACTATTAGTTGTTTGATTGTTTAGATTAGGCATTTTAATTTTAATTTTATTTAAATATTGTTCTATTATTTTTCGAAAAAAATTAATTAAAATAAAATTAACAATTTTCCTTCCTTTCTTTTTTTTTTTTACGTTAACACTTCCCTTTCCCCTGTTTCGTTTTTTTTTACTTCCTTTTATCTTTTATTATTTTATTTTATTTTATTTTATTTTTTTCAAAACTTTCGTTCCTGATTTATTGTTCGTTTTTATTTTTATTTTCTTTTATTCTTATTTTGTTTCTTTCCGTTCATTTTTTTTACTTTTTATATTTTATTAGTCTTATTTTATTTTTGTTTTTAATTTAAAAAATATTTTATTTAAAAAAAAATTAGCACTAATATTTTTTTTAATTTCTGAAATTAAGTTTGGTGTCCTATATTTATTTTTATTCTTATTTTAATTTTTTCTGTTTATTTTATTTTTAAAAATTTTTGAATTTTTATTTATTTTGTATTTTTATTTTATTATTTTATACAGGTTACCTCACAGGGACTTCTCTACACTCTGACGTAGAGAGTCCCATATTTTCTTGTCTTCTGATTGTTTATGCGCAGGAACAGAGACAAAGAACATCTTGAACCTGAAAGAACTTTCAGGCGACGTTTACAACAAGCAAGATTTTGCAAGGTTGCAGAATCCACTATGGCAAATAATAATGCTAATGCCAATGTGGTAAATCCGAATGGGGATGATCAACAGAGGAGAGTGCTTGGCTCTTATTCTGCCCCTACTGCGGATCTTTATGGAAAAAGTATTGTGGTGCCTCCTATAAATGCAAACAACTTTGAGTTGAAGCCACAATTGGTCACCTTGGTGCAACAAAATTGCCAGTATCATGGACTTCCTCATGAAGATCCAAATCAGTTCATATCTGATTTTCTGCAGATATGTGATACTATGAAGACAAATGGAGTGAATCCAGAGGTGTACAGACTCATGCTTTTCCCGTTTGCTCTGAGGGATAAAGCAAAGCTATGGCTAGATTTCCAACCAAAGGAGAGTCTGAATACTTGGGAAAAGGTCGTTACTGAATTTCTCACTAAATTTTTCCCACCAAAGAAGCTAACTAAGCTTAGGTTGGAGGTTCAGACTTTCAGACAGAAGGAGGGTGAAACTCTTTATAAAGCTTGAGAGAGATACAAGCTACTGACTAGGCAATGCCCTCCAGACATGTTCTCCAAATGGACCCAACTAGATATCTTTTATGAAGGCTTGGGTGAGATGTCCAAGATGAGCTTAGATACTTTTGTAGGCGATTCATTGCACAAGAAGAAAACACCAGAGGAGACTATTGAGCTCATTGAATTAGTTGCAAGCAACCAATATCTCTACCCATCTAACAGGAATCCTGTGAACTCTGAGACCTCCCAAAAGAGTGGTGTGTTGGAAGTAGAAGCTGTTAATGCTCTTCTTGCTCAGAACAAGCTTATATCTCAGCAGATAAATCTACTTACTCAACAGATGGGTGGCATGCAAGTCTCAGCTATCAACACTCAAAATCCACCCCAAGATACCTCCTATGACATGACAGGTAACTTTATGCAAAATGATAATTATGATTATGCTCAACCCTCTTCTGAACAGGTGAATTACATGGGGAGTGGTCCTAGAAATTCTAACAATGATCCATATTCTAAGACATAAAATCAAGGATGGAGGAATCACCCAAATTTTGGGTGGAGAGATCAACCTCAGAGACCTCAGAACTTCAACAATAGTTCTCAAGGTGGTTTTCAACAGAACAACCATAATAACCCGCCAATTTTAGTCTCAGCAACAACAATCACCTCAGCAGGCAAATTCTAAATCCCAAGAAGATTCTAAATGGGAGATGATGATGAGTTTCATACAAGAAACCAGAGCCTCCATTAGAAACTTGGAGGTGCAAATGGGTCAAATGAGCAAGCAATTACCTGAAAGGTCTTCAAATACATTCCATGGTGATACAGTGGTGAACCCAAGAGAAGATTGCAAGGCTATTCAATTGAGAAGTGGTAAGGTAGCTGGTTCTGAGACCAAGGTCAATGAAGATCTAGTTGAAAAAGAAACTCCAGAGGAGAAGAAGGAAGAAGTAGAGCACGCCCCTCCTAAGCGTGCAGACAACCCGTTTTCTGACTCTCTTGACACTTATCCCAACTTACCAAAGACCCCTGAATACAAGCCAAAAATGCCATATCCTCAGAGGCTTCAGAAGGCGTCCAAAGAAAAGCAATTCTCTAAATTTTTAGATGTCTTCAAGAAGCTGCAGATCAACATTCCTTTTGCAGAGGCTCTGGAGCAAATGCCTCTCTACGCTAAATTTATGAAAGAGTTGTTGACCCACAAGAGGAATTGGAAGGAGCAAGAAACCGTGGTGTTAACCAAGGAATGCAGTGCTATTATTCAACACACCCTTCCTGAGAAGATGCCAGACCCAGGAAGCTTTGTCATTCCTTGCACCATTGGAGAAGTCGGCATTCATAGAGCTTTATGTGATCTTGGAGCTAGCATCAATCTCATGCCACTTTCAGTGATGAAAAAGCTTCAAATTGAGGAGGTAAAACCTACTCGTATTTCTCTTCAACTTGCTGATCTTTCTATTAAATTACCTGTGGGTGTGGTTGAAGATTTACTTGTTAAAGTAGGACCATTTATTTTCCCTGTTGATTTTGTTATAGACATGGAAGAGGAGGTAAAACCCTCTATTATACTTGGTAGACCATTTTAGGCTACAGGTAGAGCCCTGATTGATGTGCAAAAGGGTGAATTAACCCTGAGGGTCAATGAAGAACAGGTGGTCCTAAATGTTTTTGAAGCCCTCAAACACCCCAATGATTCTGAGGGGTGTATGAAAATAGATGTTATTGAACCACTTGTTCAAGAAGTACTGGGAACTGAGGTACTTAATGATGTTCTGGATCCTATTTCTGAGTGTGAATTAGTTGAAGTTGACGATTCACCACCCCAAAAGGACCTGATGAACACACCAATCAAGGAGGAGAAAGCCCCCAAGCTTGAGCTCAAACCCTTACCCCCTTCTCTGAAATATGTGTTCTTGGATGGAAATGATTCATATCCAGTAATTATTAGCTCTTCCCTGAAGCTTGAAGAGGAAGAGGCACTTGTTTCAGTGCTCAAGAGCCATAAAACAGCTCTTGGGTAGACCATTAGTGACTTGAAAGGGATTAGTCCAACCAAGTGTATGCACAAGATCCTCCTTGAAGATGATGCCAAACCAGTTGTGCAACCACAAAGGAGACTTAATCCAACTATGAAAGAGGTGGTCCAAAAAGAGGTAATGAAATTATGGGAAGCAAGTATTATTTACCCTATTTCTGACAGTCCTTGGGTAAGTTCTGTGCAGGTAGTTCCCAAGAAAGGAGGGATGACAGTGATCAAGAATGAAAAGAATGAGCTTATTCCTACAAGAACAGTCACAGGATGGAAAATGTGCATAGACTACAGGAGGCTCAACACTGCTACAAGGAAGGATCATTTTTCCCTGCCTTTCATTGATCAGATGCTTGAGAGGTTAGCTGGTCATGCTTTTTATTATTTTCTAGATGGATATTCTGGATATAATCAAATTGCAGTGGACCCTCAAGATCAAGAGAAGACAGTATTCACATGCCCCTTTGGAGTATTTGCCTACAGGAGAATGCCATTTGGACTTTGCAATGCTCCAGCAACTTTTCAGAGATGGGTGTTGCTCCTTCAGGAGTTTGATATTGAAATAAAAGACAGGAAAGGGTCAGAAAATCAAGTGGCTGACCATCTCTCTAGAATTGAGCCTGAAGCAGGAGTACAACCACCCACAGCTGTGACTGAGACATTTTCAGATGAGCAATTGTTCCTCATTCAGCAGGCTCCATGGTTTTCAGATATTGCAAATTATAAGGCCATGAATTTTATTCCAAGGGAGTACAGCAGGCAATAAGTAAAGAAACTATTGACTGATGCAAAGTACTACATTTGGGAGGAACCATACTTTTTTAAAAGGTGTTCAGATGGTATAATAAGGAGATGTGTCCTAGATGAAGAAACACAGCAGATTCTTTGGCACTGTCATGGTTCTGAATATGGAGGCCACTTTGGTAGTGAAAGGACAGCTACAAAAGTCCTTCAGAGCGGATTCTACTGGCCTACTCTCTTCAGAGATTCAAGAAAATTTGTGAAGCACTGTGACAGATGTGCAAAAGCCACAAATCTCCCTGCCAATCACGAAATGCCACAGCAGGGGATTCTTGAGGTTGAGTTATTTGATGTGTGGGGTATTGATTTCATGGGACCTTTCCCACCCTCACATTCAAACAACTATATTCTAGTGGCAGTTGATTATGTGTCCAAGTGGGTGGAAGCTGTGGCTCTACCCACCAATAATGCCAAGGTGGTAATGAGCTTTCTTCAGAGATATATCTTTAGCCGATTTGGTGTCCCAAGGACACTCATTAGTGATGGAGGAAGTCACTTTTATAACAGATAGCTAGATTCTCTTCTGCACAGATATAGAGTCCGTCATAAGGTGGCAACCCCCTATCACCCTCAGACAAGTGGACAGGTTGAAGTTTCCAACAGGAAACTTAAGAGGATTCTAGAGAAGACCGTCAGTGTTTTAAGAAAGGACTGGTCAAGGAAGCTTGATGATGCTCTATGGGCTTACCGGACAGCATACAAGACTCCAATTGGCATGTCCCTATATCAGTTGGTCTATGGCAAAGCCTATCACTTGCCAGTTGAGCTGGAACACAAGGATTATTGGGCAATCAGGTACCTGAATCTTGTTTCAGAAGCTGCAGGAATTAAGCGGATGCTTCAGTTGAATAAGCTTGATGAATTCAGATATTCAGCCTATGAGAATGCCAAGCTCTATAAGGAGAGAACCAAGCTACTGCATGACAAGAAGATTGCCATCAGAGTCTTTGAGCCAAGACAGAGAGTACTTCAATATAATTCACGGCTCAAATTTTTTCCCGGGAAGCTGAAATCCCGGTGGTCAGGACCGTTTGTGGTTACTAGAGCTTCACCATATGGTCATGTGGAAATACAGGAAGAGTATTCTGACAGAAAATTTACAGTGAATGACCAGAAGTTGAAGCACTATCTTGGAGGCAAGATTGATCGCCAGAGGTCCACTCATCTGCTGAACTAGCAGAGCTGATCATCAAGCTAGTGACGTTAAAGAAGCGCTTGTCGGGAGGCAACCCGATAATTTTGTATCCTTAGCTATTTTTTGTAGTGGTATTTTTCTTAGTTATTTTATTTTTATTGAGTTCTTACTAATTTTCTGATCATGCAGCTATATTCTTCCAGGAACCGAACACCTCAAGCAAAAAAAAAAAAAAAACACGGGAGAGGCACATGACGCGGAAGCGTCAATCATGTGTACGTGAAAAATGAAAATTGACAAAAAGTTGCGCGGGAGTGGCATTGGACTCATGCCTTTAGCACAAACGATCCCACGCGAACGCGTACCCCACGCGTTCGCGTCGTTTGTGATGTTCGCCATTCACGCGAGCGCGTCACCGACGCGAACGCGTGACCTGCAAATTCGACGTAAAAGAGCGTTTGGACAGAAAGTTGTGCTGGCTTGAGGCAAGAAGTGTGCTAAAAGCACAAATTTGGTCACGCGGACGCGTGCCCGACGCGTCCGCGTCATTTGCATAAATGGCCATCCACGCGAACGCGTGCACGATGCGAACGCGTCATAGGAAAATTTGGCTCCCAAGCCATGCGAACAGAAAGTCACGCGGGCGCACGGCTGGCTTCACGCGAATCGCACAAAATCTAAGGCACGCGGACGCATGCCTGACGCTAACGCGTCATTATGAAGAATACGCGACGTACGCGATCGCGTCATTGACGCGAACGCGTCGCTTGCGCCGCCCAGTTTTCTTTCTCTCTCTCTCCCAATCCTAATTCTCTCTTATTCTCTTATCCTTTTATTTTTTCTTTTATTTTAACATTTGTCTCTTCTATTTTTAGTTCTTATTTGCTTGAGGACAAGCAAACCTTTAAGTTTGGTGTTGACGCTTCGCTTAAGGGTTTTCCGTTTATTCTTATGGCACCAAAGGGAGGCGAATCATCTTCACAAAGGAGCACAACCTGAAGAATAAAACGACCGTGAAGATAACCCAGGTGGTTGAGTATCTTTCATTTTTTATTCCCTCCCGCTTTTATTATGTATGCTCCGATTTCCTGCTACTTTGTTTTGTTTATTGCATGATCCTTTATTAGTAGATTCATAGGTTATAGTTTAATTTTTCTATTAAGTGCTTTAATTCTGAAAGATATCTCATGTATTGCCCACTAAGCTTGAAATCAAAAAGAAAGAAAAACAGATGTAGTGCATGATAATTTGAGTTTAATTTTTAGAGTAGTCTCACTTACTTAGATGTGGTGGTATTTTCTGTGATTCTGAATGCATGACATGAACAGTGCATATTTTTGATAGTGAAGTTTATGAATGTTAAAATTGTTGGCTCTTGAAAGAATGATGAAAAAAAAGAGAAATGTTATTGATAATCTGAAAAATCATAAAATTGATTCTTGAAGCAAGAAAAAGCAGTGAAAAACACAAAGCTTGCGAAAAAATGGCGAAAAGAAAAAAATAAAATAAAAAAAAAAGAAAAAAAAAGAGAGAGCAAGCAGAAAAAGACAATAACCCTTTTAACTAAAAGGCAAGGGTAAAAAGGATCCAAGGCTTTGAGCATTAATAGATAGGAGGGCCTAAAGGAATAAAATCCTAGCCTAAGCGGCTAAATCAAGCTGTCCTTAACCATGTGCTTATGGCATGAAGGTGTCAAGTGAAAAGCTTGAGACTGAGCGGTTAAAGTCGTGATCCAAAGCAAAAAGAGTGTGCTTAAGAACTCTGGGCACCTCTAACTGGGGACTCTAGCAAAGCTAAGTCACAATCTGAAAAGGTTCACCCAGTTATGTGTCTGTGGCATTTATGTATCCGGTGATAATACTGGAAAACAAAATGTTTAGGGTCATGGCCAAGACTCATAAAGTAGCTGTGTTCAAGAATCAACATACTGAACTAGGAGAGTCAATAACACTATCTGAATTCTGAGTTCTTATGGATGCCAATCATTCTGAACTTCAAAGGATAAAGTGAGATGCCAAAACTATTCAGGATTGCAGTTGTAAACTCCACTATAAGAAGAGACATGAGCTTAATCGAACTCTCATTCTCATGCAAATTCACATCCTAAGCTTATATTAGTGTTGGTTGCTTGAGGACAAGCAACAGTTTAAGTTTGGTGTTGTGATGCGTGAGCATCTTGTCTATCTTTTTGGTTTGAATTTGCATCTAATTTGTTGAGTTTAATTAAGAATTAATTATATTTTAGCCACTATGGATGCTATTTTGAGTTTTGTGCACTTTTAATTATTTTAGGTAGCATTCGGATGGATTTGATGTAGTTTCTGCAGAGAAAGAGAAGAAACCAAGGAGATGACCAGCGAATACCGACGCAGACGCATAGCTCAAGCGACCGCGCGGAATGGAGGAAAACGCAATGACGCGATCGCGTGCCTGACGCGAACGCGTGGACTGGAATCTGCATAAATGACGCGAACGCGTGGACGATGCGGACGCGTCACATGAGCGATCTGCATAATTAACAGAAAACGCTGGGGCAATTTCTAGGCTGTTTTAATTCAGTTTTCAGCCCAGAAAACACAGATTAGAAGCTGCAGAATGGACGAAACAAGTGGTCCCCATCCATCCATTGAAGACTTGATTATTTAAATTAATTCGAATTTAAATTCAAATTTGAATTCTAGGAAAAGATATTATTTTAATTTTAAAAATTAGATTTTAAATTAATTAGGATTAGTTATAAAAGGGATCCCAATAGGGTGGTTCCAGAACAACATTCCACAACATTATTCCATACAAATTTACATTTCATATTCCATGAGCAACTAATCCTCCATTGTTAAGGTTAGGAGCTCTGTCTATTGTATGGATTGATATTACTATTTTTCTATTTTAATTAATGTTTTGATTTATATTTCAATAATTGTTTTTGTTCTTTATTTTATGAATTTGGGTGGAACGGAAGTATGACCCATTTTCTATTTGAGTTCTTGTAAAACTTGGAAAAGCTCTTTACTTGAACAATAGCTTGAAAACATATTATCCTGAATTTTTAATTGTTTGTATTTAACGGGATACGTGACATATAATCCCTTTATTTTTGGACAATTAAGATTCTTGTGGCATATAAACTGGAATTTGATCATCACCCTCTAATTGGAATCAATTGACCAAGGAATTGGCAGTTGATGAATTTTAGAGGAGACTAGGAAGGTCTAAGGAATTAGGGTCTAGTCATAAATAGTTTGCCATGAATTAAATCTTAAATAATTAAAATAGTTAATAAGAAAAGTCAATCCAGAAAATAGATAACTCTGAAACCTTAACTGCCTTCTCAATATTTTATTCCCAACTTATTTATCTACCTATCTTTAATATTTTTAATATTGTTTAATGCCTTTGAACTTCCAAACACTTTTCTGTTTGTCTAACTAAGCCTGTCAAATATTATTGTTGCTTAATCCATCAATCCTCGTGGGATCGACCCCTACTCACGTAAGGTATTACTTGGTACGACCCGGTGCACTTACCGGTAAGTTTGTGGGTTATAAATACCGCACCAGATGCGATGGGGTCGGAACTCGATATGGTAACTCGAATCAACTTATCTTAATTTTGTATAGATCAAAATAATGTACATTTGGTTTATTGTTTGTATAGATCAGGATGAATGTGCTCATAATTTTGGCTTTGTTTTTCTAATAATGTTATTTCAGAGTATAGAGCACAAGGTAAGTGTAAAGAAGTTGCACATATAAAAGGCAGGGGTGAGTCATTAATTATTGACTAGTGTCTAGTGGAATGTCACTGTTTTAGCTTTAGAATACTATATACTATACTATTCTAATTAAGATGCTTTCAATGGCTATTATATATATTGATTAAAAACCAAAGTAGAAATAACGAGGTAGGCATCAGAGTAGTCCCTGAAGTTGTCCTCGAGGATCAAAGTAATCCCTGAAGTTAAAAATTTGTCTGGATCGTCCCTGAAGTTGATCTCCGGTACTCAAAGTGGTCCTTCCGGTGAATTTCGTCCACCTGGCGCAACCGGAAAGCTGAGGTGGCGTCGTTGATGACACGTTAGCAGCCCAACGGCTAGCTGACGTGGCCTAGTAAACATTTTGGAGTCAATTTGGTCCCTAATTTAACTTTAAAAACCCTAACCCCCAAATTGACTCTGTTCTCCTTTCTTCTCCGTCGCACACGCTTTTCTCGTCTTCTCTCCGATCCTCTCCGTCGCACTAGAGGTGAGTCTTGAGTGTTGTCTTCATCATCGAACACCAGTGTTGATGGCTAGCGCAAGCAACGCAGCTGGGAGCGCCAACAACCCAAGACCTATTAGTGAAGACATGTATAATAGTTACTAAAAGTGGAGAAGAACATGCAGATAATAAGATTGAATGTGATATAAATTTGTAACCTCTTGAGAGTCATCGGTTTGTGACAATGGTGGTTGAGTGGCTTCAAGTTGAATTTCGGTGGGGGCTTCTGGGACAACGCTGGCTTCACCACCATTAGCAGCTGGAGGTTGGACAGCAGCAGCCTCTGCAGCAGGAGCCTTAGCTGCAGCAGCAGCCTTAGCAACAGCAGCAGCCACCTCATCAGCAGCTCTCTTTCCGCAGTTTCTCTTGGTGTGTCCCGATTCACCACAATAACGACAGTGGCCCTTTTGATAGATTCTTTTCATCTTCTTTCTCTCCTTTTTACCCCCACTTGGCTCCTCACCTGCATCCTTTCTTCTTTTTTTTTGTAAGTGGACCTGGTTTCTTTTTGAATTTAGGTGCTTGTAGTCTGTTATGTGGTGACTTTTCCCATAGGGCTTGACCTGGGATTAGGTTGATATGGAAGGCATATGTGTTATTATATGCCTCCATTGTCAACCACTGATGACAAAACTCCTCTGGTCTTCTACCAACCCTTGCCAATGCAGCACAAGCATGCACACACGGCATCCCTAAATAACATTATCATAAGTCCAAAGATTACCAATATTAAGCCAACAGTCAAGAAACAAAAAAATAACAAAGGAAGAAACTAGTAAAAGTATCTCACCACTCAATTGCCAAAAACCACAAGTGCAGAGCCTCTTTCCCAGATCAACAACCATGTTTGTCGGCCACCCGTGAACCTCGAATTTCTCGTACTCAGAGTCACCAGACCACATCGGGACCCAACTCTTTGACTCCTTCCTTATTTTTTCCAATCTGCTGCGCTGTATAGGTGGCAGAATGCCAGTGCTGGAATTAAGCTTCACTTTGTTCCTAGCGATTGACCTCATTGCATACAGTCTGACTTCCTCTAACAGTGTAATGATAGGTTTGGCTCTAGCTTCTTTGATCCTCGAGTTGAAGACTTCACAAGCATTGTTGCAGATATTGTCTATTTTAGGTGCGTTGCTGAAGAAAGCCCGGCTCCAAGAGTCTCTAGGCCACTTGTTCAAATACTCCCAAGCGTCCTTGTTAATCCTCTCAATCTTTTTTATACTCTCTAGGAACCCATCTTGGCTGGTGCACCTTGCACACTCCCATAGCAACCCTCTCAACTGGAGATCTTTCCACTGCTTATTGAAGTTCTTCCATAAGTGCCACACACAGAATCTGTGATGGACACCAGGAAAAACTTCCTTAACAGCATGGATTAGGCCCTGATTTCAGAAAAGAAAACAGTTACATACAAGTTATCGAGCATCAAATTGATCCCTTTAGTTTTATAAGTGACATCAATTTGGTCCCCTAAGTTTTATAAGTGACATCAACTTAGTCCCTAAAGTTTCATAAGTGACATCAACTTAGTCCCTGTTCGTTGCAGTACATATCAGTTCAATATATATACCAGTTCACCCAGCAGTAATCCATCTATTTAGTCAAAGCATTTGTACATTACAACAAAATTATACAACAACACAGCAGTTCATTATAACACAGTAGTTCAGCAGTTCACCATATGTAAAACAAAATTATACAACAACAAAACAATAAAAACATGGACCAGCCTAAACAAATTATATCAGAGCAGTAGAGCAGCCTAATCAAGTTATGTACTCTATGTAATTAGTCATGTTAATATCAGAGCAGCCTATACAAATTATACAACAACAAAATTTAAATAAAAAAAATGGATAAAACGTACCTTCTGCATATCTGAAATGAAACAGAGCTTGTTTTGCTTATAATCTCCCAAGTCTTGGTGAAGTAATTCCAAGAACCACCTCCAGTATTCAGTATTTTCAATAGGGACAATTGCATATGCAATCACATATATGTGATTGTTTGCATCTTGTCCAATTGCAGACAAGATCTGGCCACGATGCTGGGTCTTCAGAAAAGCTCCATCCAAGCCTATGAGCGGTCTGCAGCCAGCTAAAAATCCCTTCTTACAGGCATCCAAGCAGATATACATCTTTTCAAATATTGGTTCATCACCAGGGTTGGGCTGAGGGATAACTCCAACTGTGACAGTAGAGCCTGGGTTACTCCTAAGCAGTGTCAGCCCATAATCCCTTACCATCCCATACTGGGCAGCAGCATCACCATACACAACTGCCCTAGCATCTCCTAAGGCCCTAGTCAGTGAACACTTGCTTAGTTCCAAGTCACATTTTGTCTTAAAATACTGAGCAGCCTCACAGTGTCTTAAGTTAGGATATTTTCTTAGCTTCTTTACCAATTTCCCCGCCAGCCACTTCCTATTAGCCAACCTATTTTTGGTTTCCCTTGCACAAGTGTGATCATCATTGAACGTCTTGATCTGCCAGTAATTGTTCTCACTGTTGTTAGCAGCATAGACAAGCCATCCACAGTTCTCATCCTTACACACTGCTCTCATCCTCACATTATCATTCTTTTTAAACCAAATTCTCCGACCCTCCTGTATACAATATTCACGCACAGCCTCTTTGAACTCCATCTTTGTTGTAAAAGTCATTCCAACAGCAAGCCTAAGCTCCCCAAACCTACCTCCATCTCTGAACACAGGAAAAACCTCATCCGAATCAACCTCCTCCAATTCATCCTCAGAATTTGGAGGAGTCTTCAGTTCTTCTGAGTGCCATGAGTCCCCACCATCGGATTCTTCATAACCTTCATCTTGGGCATCATCATATGCTCCCATGGACCCGAACCTAGGAACTGGTCCAAAAAAATGTGCATCATCCTCAGAGCCTGAGTCAGCACACACGGGACCATCATCATCAACCATTACATCCCTCTTTTGTTTACAAGTTTTCTTAGCTTTCCTGGTTCTCTCCTTCACATCTGTCTTTTTCTTTCCTGCTAATCTCTCCACACCCACATCTTCCTCACTAGACACTAAATCACCATCAGGCCGATATGGTTCATCCTCCTCACAACCATCACTCGCTTCACTCTCTGAGGAATCCTCTGAACTAGACAATGCAACATGTTCTGTTTGGGGCTGTTTTCCTTTACCATTACCTCTTACACTAGCTCCACTAGCAGCTGCTCTTGTTAATGGCCTCCTTCCACATGGTTTTGGTGCTGCAGATTTTACATTCCTAGTCCCTCTCCTTGGTACAGCAGACTTCTTGCTCTCTTTTGATTTCAACCATGGTTTAGGCATTTCAGTTGGTAGCGACATTTTTTTGGGTGGGTTTTTTGGCTTGGTTTTACTGGGTTGAGTCACTGTTTTTGGGGGTAGATTGGGATTTGGCATAGGAGTTGCAGTGGGGTGGTGGTGTATTTTTTTGGCTGGTTTACTAACAGTAACTGAAATAGGTGGAAGCTTTGTAGTTGAGTCTGGTTTTTCGGTGGGAATAGTGCTGTCAATTGGTGCAGAGGTTGTAGTAGATGCTGCTGTGGTGGGAATTGGCTCTGCATTATCATTGGTGTTGGGTTTTGGGGTGGGTTTTGGGGTGGGATTCAAATCCTCTATCACCAAGACCTCCTTCCCTTTAGATGAAACTGCCTCTGCTTCCTCAATGTAAAGAGGTTCTGAGACTCCATGCTCATAGTAAACATGAACAACCCCCTTGTTCTGCTGACCAAGGTAGCACATCTCCATTAGCTCCTTGTCATTTGTTAGAGCCCTTAGACCATTTTGCAACGGCCTATTAGGAACCAGCCACCATGTTTGAGTGACCTTGTCATATCCAAGATCCTTGTGGTAGTCTCGGACAAAGAAGACGTCCAGTTTGTCTGGATCAAGTCCTGGCAACTCAGACACATCTCCACCATTGTAAGTCACACCTCCATCATCAGTGATGAATGATCCTCCATGGTGAAAGAGGATGGAAAGCAAATCATCACCCATCTGCAATTTAAAATTTTTTTTTCTTATATCAGCCTCCCTGAACTTCAACCACATTACCAACTTACTACCTCCATAACTAAAACTACAACAGCAGTAAACCCTTGGACAAAAAAAAATAAGTTTCCATCTTAACAAAAACTCCCTTACTTAGCCTGGCCACTAAGAAACCTCCTCCCGATCAAACCCTAGCCAATACCTCAAAACACAAGCATGCATTCCTAGACAAAACACTCCAAGAAAACGTTTTTTCCCCTTCTGAAGAATAGATTAGCAACAAAATTCAAAAAATAGAGCATCACCACACAATTAAATTTTTTTGGCGTACCTTTATCAGAGAAACCCGTCTTCACAACTCCCTGCCTGATGCAGATGATGAATGCGATCCTCTGGAGCTTACGTTCTCCACTCAAATACTCTCCGGTGAAGGCAACACCACTGGCGCTAGTGAAGAGGGTAACGGAGAAGAAGAGAGCTCTGCTTTGTGTTATGTTTGTGTGTTTGAGTGTGGGAGACGAGACGTTAGTGAAACGTTGAGGGTGGGGGTTTTTTCCGCATAAAACGACGACGTTTTATGTCTTTTTGGCGCCACCCATGAAACGACGTCGTTTTGGCGTGCTAACGTGTCATCAACGACGCCATCTCAGCTTTCCGGTTGCGCCAGGTGGACGAAATTCACCGGAAGGACCACTTTGAGTACCGAAGATCAACTTCAGGGACGATTCAGACAAATTTTTAACTTCAGGGATTATTTTGATCCTCGAGGACAACTTCAGGGACTACTCTGATGCCTACCTCTAGAAATAACTGATCTTTGGTGTAGTATATTAGATTTCCATGTCTAGAAGAATGAATGTAGTGAGAGTGAGAGCAGGTGACGAGCGAGCCGTCACTGTCACTATTTTCACACTAGAATTTCTTCATGTTTTCACTCCCAGGATTCTTGATAACAATCAGCTAACCGGCGAGATTCCAGATATAATTGGACTTGTTCAGAATCTAACTTTGATGTGAGTGATTATATACATCAAATCCTCAAACAAATTCATTTAATTTGGTATAATTTGCTCATATTTGTTTGTCTTGTGGATACAGACGCTTTGACAACAATACATTAAGAGGATTGGAAACTAAGAGCCTCAACAACCTTACCAATGTTGCAGACCTGTAAGCACTCATAGTTTTTGGTATCATTCTTGAAAATTCAATATTTCCATGACAAGATTTTATTTTATTTTATGCTTTTCAGGATATTGTGCAACAATAAGCTGGAAGGTCCCCTGCCAAATCTTACTAGAATGTTCATGATAGTTTAGGTACGTTAGTTTTAGTTTTAGGCCTGTAATATTTTATATGTACTCAAATTGATTCTTAACATATTAACATATCAACATATCGACATTGATTCTTAACTCGTGTTGGGATGAATTGAATGTTTCTTGTAATACAATGGTGAAATTCTCTAAAATCTATGTTAAAGGGATTTGAGCAGCAATGCCTTTGATTGCACAGATTTTCCACAATGGCTTTTGACTATGAAGAATTTAACAACATTGTAAGTCTTTCTTTTTGTTACTTATTTCACTCTTCTGTATCAAAGTGCTTTTTTCAACACTTTGATGAGCTGATATTTTATACGCTTGTTGGCTTAGTGTTCATATAGTTTTTAATAGGTTTTATTTAGTTTTTATTAAGTTTTTACAGGTTTTAGTGCTAAATTCACATTTTTGGATTCTACTTTAAGTTTGTGTATTTTTGTACCAATTCAGGTATTTTTCTGGCTGAATTTGATGAGATGGAGCAGAAGTCTGATTCAAAGACAGGGAAAGCACTGCAGATGCTGTCCAGATCTGACCTGCTCGCATTCGGAAGAGATTTTCTGGAGCTACAGAAGTTCAAATGGAGCTTCTCAATGGATATGGAAAGCAGCCTTCCAGATCTCCAGCAATATTTAATAGTCCATATGTTGTTTCGGATTAGAAGGCCCAAAACTGGCGTCCAACACCAGCTTCCTACCCTTTCTGGCGTCCAGCGCCCAAGAAAGTAAAGCCCAATATCCAAAAGCCCAGAGATGACTCCCTAGCTGGCGTTTCACATCCAAAAGACCTCATATCACGTGGATCTCATCAAGCTCAGCCCAAAAACTTACCAAGTGGGCCTTAGAAGTAGATTTTAGCACTAGAATGACTGTTGTACCCTTACTAGTCATTAGTTTAGTATTTAAGGGCTTTTATTCATGTCATACAGACAACCATCAAGAACTTTATCACTTTTCTCACTTTTCTCATTATTTTCTTTTTCACCATTGTTGTATACCTCAGTATGAGTTTCTAAACTTCCTAAGTTGAGGGGAGGAGCCCTATTGAGTCCTATGAATTAATAAAAGTACTATTTCTTCTTCTTCGATCCGTGTTTGATCTATCTCTAAGATATATATCCCGATCTTCATCGTGATGAATAGGATGATCTGACAAATCAGATCTATTCATCACACCAAGATGAACGTGCCTGACAAACACCTGCGTCTACTTGGGTTCGTGTGAGTACTTGGAAGAAAAGCACGAGCCAACAGCTATGGTTATACATCTCTCAGACGGTTAATCCACAATTTCGTAGGGGACTTCTCAAGACACCAGTTCAGCTGATCTCCGGGGAGATTAAGGTCTCCATGGTGTAGGCTAGATCCAAGAAGCAGCGTTCTCTGATCCAAAAGATTCTACCTTGTCTGTGGAGTTTTGAGTAGGATCGCCAAGAGAATGGATTGCTATGCGCTTCACCCTCCATTGGATTGAAGGACCAAGGGCCTTGGCTTTCATTCTGTAGCAGAGGAGATCAAGGACCATTGTCGTGGCTTTGATCACTTACAGCCTGCCATAGAAGAAGATCATCCACAAGCAAGGAAGATAATAGTACTAGAGCTACTTCAGAAAGACAAAGCAACTCCAACTCTCAATTCTCAATCTAATCCTATCGCTTATTCCTTTCATAACATCCAAGCATTTATAACATATAATCATTCAAGGTTTACATAATATTGTTCAACTTCTTCTGATTCTGTCTGACTAAGACCTGCAAGGCAACCATAAGCTTGCTTCAATCCACAATCCTCGTGGGATCGACCCTGACTCACTCAGGTATTACTTGGACGACCCAGTGCACTTGCTGGTACTGTCGCTGTTGTACGAAATAGTGTGGGGCTTTGCGTACACATGCACCACACTTCAATGCAGTTTTTGCCTGTGTTTTATGACAGACGGATGTAGGAGGCGAACCTGTCTGGCCAAATACCTGCTGGTTTCTTTAGCCTTCCCTCTTTGCAATATGTGTGAGTTTCACTTTCAGAAATAAAAGAAATCTATCATTATCACTTCTATAATCAATATATTCATTGCTGTTACTGACATTCCAGGTTCCTTAGTCCCCTCAGTGCGGTTCCCCTCATACTAATTTGTGTGTTTGCTCAAAGATTTTTTGTCCAGTCCCTTCAACTTTTTGTTTGGAGTTCAGGTTAGTGCAATTCTTGTGTTGTAAAATCTGTAAAATTTTTCTTTCGTGCTTTCTAATTTTTTTTGGCCTTGCTTAATGATGCGGCTTGCTTGGAATGTGTTGTAGGTCTCTTTTGTAGCCAAGAAGTCATTCCTTTGTGCTGTGAAACTTGTGGTCTTAAGGATCTGAAAGCCCTCGAGTCAAAATCATTAGACTTGAGGTTTATTCTCTCTTTAGTGATAGTAATATATATTGACTTGTTTATAAGAGTTTATATTGACTTGTTTCTATTTTGGAAATGAAGTGCTGAAGGTGAAGGAGGAATGGAGGAGTATTAAAAGTAAGAGTCACTGTTTTTCTTTTTATAATATGTTTATCTCCTGCATATGGATTATGATTTTTAATTGAAAATTGTTTGGCTTACGCAGTTGTTTCTATTTGTTTTTCTATGCATTCTGTAGTGGTTATCACTCCTCCACTCCTCTAAAAATATTGTGGCATGCAGAAGAAACCCAGAGGTCTTAGCAGAACAAGCCGCCAGGAGAAAGAAAACACGTTGAATGGATCTTAGAAGAATTGAACAACTAATGTCCAGTCTGTGCTCATGTATGACTGTTCCTTTGGCAAGATTTCCTTGTAAACCAATGTTGCTTGCGGATTATACTCTCTATATTTAGTTTAATTCTAGACTAGGTTTATGTTTATATTTAGGCTAATTCTGATAGTGGTTAGCTACAAGAGCAGACTGTTTTATATCACCTTTAGTGTATGCTACACTACAGATTTTATAGGTTTTCTTTTTTTCAGTGGTATTTTTTTGAATAATAATTAATGTATGGTTGTTACTTATTATTATAGTTGATGTATCAATATACTTTGATTATGTTTTGAATTATATTGACTTGCTTGTTTATAGTAACCTTCTTTTAGTTTGATAATACGATGAACTTCTTTAAATTTATATTTATTTTGTAATGAAAAATCTAAAAAAATGCTATTTTACCTTACTGACAGATTTACAGACGGATTTTTTGTCTGTATTCAGAGTTTGGGATGATTTTCCAAAGTTCCAATTAGAGACAAAAAATCTGTCGGGAAATCTGTTGCCAATTACCGATGGAAAATTAGTCAGAAAATCTGTTTGTAATTATCGACGGAAAATCTGTCAGAAAATCTGTCTGTAATTTCTGACGAAAAATCCGTCGGAAAATCTATCTCTAATTACCGATGAACCGTCAAAAAATCTCTCTAATTACCGATGGAAAATCCGTTGGAAAGTTCGACGTTCCAGGGAAATGGAGGTAAGAATTTACCGAGGAAAAATCTGTCGGTAACTGGTAAAAATCCGTCAGTAAATAATTTCCGACGAGGCTTTTACAAAGGGACAAAATTCGTTGGTAATTTCGTCGGTAACCAAAGATCCGTCTGTAATAACGACTAAATCTGTCTGTATTAAGCAATTTTATAGTTGTGACAATATATCTATTAATATTATTATTTTATTCTATATTTTGTATTTTAATATATATTTTATATAAATAATTGATTTAGTGAATCATTTTTAGTATACATCTAAGCATAAATATACATTTTATTCTTGATTATTATTAATATAATTCTGATACATTATTTTAAAATAATGATTCATAAGGAGGTATATGTTGTTGCAATAAGGTGAAAATGTTTACTTACAAATAATAATTCATACGATGACCTCGGGAAACTGCCGACAACAATGGAAGAGGACTGGCAAATCCTCGTCACTCCCTATGATGAAACAATCGTGCTTTACATCATCTCGCAGCACTGAGATCGGAATGCGATAGAATAACTTCTGAACCCGTTTCACGCCTTGCAGCCCAAGTTTCTGTGTTATAGAATTCAACAAGTCATCGAATCTCGTCGTAGGTCTCATAAAAATACACAGAGGATCTTTATCAGTGAACCTCACACCAGATCGTGTTTTTCTCTTAATGGATCCTCTGTAAGGCACCAACACTACAAAACTCTCCTCACTAGCCATTTTGTCACTCTAATGAGAGGAATTCATGTTCACACCATACTTATACACGTCTGGGGCTTCATAATTTGAAACAGCCAATTTCGAATTATATACATATAATTCAAATCAGCTAGATTCGAACTGCCTAATGATTTGCTCACCATATAATTCGAATCAGGGTGATTCGAACTACTCTATGCATAATTCGAATCAGGTCTATTCGAACTACCTACGAATTCATGCATGCATAGTTCGAATTGATCAGCTTCGAATTACCCTCCCTATAATTCGAACAGCTCTGATTCGAATTACTCCCATTTATAGTTCGAGTTGGATTGATTCAAATTACATATAGGCATGCTTTGTTTGATTCATGTCTCGTTTTTCTTTTTGGCTGAATTGTGTAAAATGTTTATCCAATTGGCTTATATGCGCATTTTGCCCTAAATATTATTCAAGTGTTGTTATTTTAAAATTCTAATAGGACACATTTACCAAAAGTAGTTTTACCTACAACTCGAAAGATTTATATTGTAATCTTTTATTTTTATGCAAATAGTGTAAAACCCGGTCAAATCGTAATTAATTAAATAATAAATTGAATATGAGCGAATATGATTAGAAAATTTAGCAATTGGAATTTGATAATTTAAATATGATATTTGGACTCAGTGGATTTTTCTGAGTTGGAAAACATAGTTTTCTGCGTAAAAACGCGCACTGGAATTTTGACCGGCAATACCGGCTAAGATCTGTCTGGTACTGCAGCTGAGAAAATTAATTATAAGTGAATGAGGCGAAGAAATTAGGACTTATAATTAGGGAAGATAGAAATATTTAAAATGCGATTTAAAACTCTAATCTTAAAGGTTTTGGCCCAAAATTGGGCCAACGGACAAAAATAAGTGAACCGGGCCCAAGTAGGCCCAAGACCCAACATATATAAATATTAGTTATGAGTATTTCAGCTCATTTACCCTAAAGAAAAGGGTTTGGGATGCAGCTTTGGTGAAGAGAGAAGAGAGGAGAAAACCTACTCCTAGTTCCAACTTCAAATCACCATAACTTAAGTTACGGAACTCCGATTGACGAGCCGTTTGCAGCCACACGTCGCTCTTCTCATCCTCTACAATTATATTTAAGTTTTGTTGTGATTATATTATTTATCTCTGTCCAGTTTTCAAAATTCCTCACTGTTATATCTTTTGGGTAGTTAGTGTTGAAATCTTGTGATTTTGGTTGTTTAGGGATACTCTAACATGGATTCTAAGTGGTTCTATCCCTATTTCATATAGGCTGAGGTAAGAAATACTCAAACCCTTGTGATTTATCAATTTCATGAACCCTAGGTTGATTATAAGTGTGAAAATTGATTATGTTAGAGTATTGGGTGATTTTGGTGCACAATTGGAAGATTGATATTGCTTGAGGAGCTTTGGTGAAGCTTGGAACTAAGGGCTGGTGGAGACTTCCAAGAAGGAGCTCAATTAATTTGGCTATAAGAGGTACGGTGATAAACTACTATTTTATGGTTTATCTTGTGCTAATTTGAGTGGTTTCTATCAAGTCTTTGCACACTTATTCATACAAACTGCATGATTTTACAAATCCTTCCTAATTATGTTCTATGATTGAAAACTTGCTTCCCAAGCTTTTAAATTGTGTATTTTAACTTTCCTTTATGCCATTCGATGCCGTGATCTGTGCGTTAAGTATTTTCAGGCTTTATAGGGCAGGAATGGCTTAGAGGATGGAGAGGAAGCTTGCAAAAATAGAAGGAACACAAGAAACAAAGGAGATGACCAGCGAATACCGACGCGCACGCATTGCTCATGCGTGTGCGTGACTTGAAGCTTTTACAGTGACGCGTGCGCGTACTTGACGCGTACGCGTGAGAAGCAAGATTGCACAGTGACGCGTGCGTGCGTATGCGTGAGACGCGAAAAAGATCATCGACGCGTACGCGTGACTGACGCGTACACATGACGTGCGCCACGTGAAGAAAATGCAGAAGATGCTGGAAGCGATTTTGGGATGAGTTTGGATCCAGTTTTCGGCCCAGAAACACAGACTAGAGCCAGGGGACAAGCAGAGACTCAACACACGTTGACACATTCTCATTCATATAGTTTTTAATTTTTAGTTTTGAATCTTAGTGAGAAATTACTACTTCCTCTAGGTTTTCTCACATTCATAGTTTTAGAGTTTTATGCTTTTGATTTGGATATCGAGAAGAGTCACTACCTCCGTTGAAGTTTCCATTATTCTAGTTTGTTTCCTTATTCCTATACTCTTTTAATCGCCCACTTACCCTGTTCAGATATGTATGTTTCTGGTTTTAGAATTTATTAATGCAAAGAACTATTTTTACCTTTAATTAATTTTCTGTTATTATTTTATTTGAATTTTCATGTCTTCTTTTCTTCCCCAATTATTGTTTATGAAAGTGGCATTCACGTCAATGGAGTAGACTTCCAACTTGACTTGGGAGTTGATTAAAAGGAGACCCTTGAGTTGGAATACTCAAGTATTAATTTTAATTAGAAATTGTTGGCTAACTCTCTATTCACTAGTGCTAATCCTTCCATAGGAGAGGATTAGGACTTGTGAATCAGAGTTAGCTTAATTACTTGACTTTCCTTTATTCGGTAAGGATTAACTAAGTAAAAACAACAACCTCTTACTATTAAACTTGGAAAAATCCAACAAGGATAGAACTTCCAATTAATCATCTCCCGGTCAAGGCTTTTGTTTTAATTACATAAATTCTCTCATTAAATTTCATTGCTTTAATTTATAATCACTTATTTCTTTGTTCTCCAACTCTTAAAATTTCTCGAAAAACTCCTTACCAATAAAATAGCACTCTTTTGTCAACTCGTTGGGAGATGACCTGGAAATTCTACTCCCATTATTTTTATTCTAATTTTGTGACAACCCTTTCTAAATTGATAAGCGGAGTTTTCGTCGGTTAAGAACTGTACTCGCAACGTTATTTCTATATTAAAATTCTTAATCGGCAATTTTCCGCCACGTCAATTTTTGGCGCCGTTGCCGAGGAGTTGCAATAGTGTGCTAAATTATTGATTGGTGTAAATATTTTTAATTTTACATATTTGCGTATTTTATTTTATTTTATTACCATGAGCTGTATGTTTCTTTCATTGAATGACGCGTTCACTACCTGACTCGAGCTTAGCCGCGTTTGATCCTGAAATTGAAAAAACTATTTCACGTATTAGGTGAGCTCGGCATCGGGTAGCCTCTGAGGGTAGTGAAGTGGTTCTTACCAATTCACCAATCTCATCAGAGGGTGAATCTGAAATGCCATTCGAGGAAGAAACAAGCTCCTCTTCTACTGATTCTGTTGTTTTACGTGCAGGTAATATGGCAGAGCCCAGAATGATTACTCTCCAGGAAGCAGGAGCTCCAGACTTTACACTGCAACCGTATCAAGCGCGTCACCCAAATCTTCTATTCTCTAATCAACTTACTGCCCAAGTTTCATGGCTTACCTGCTCAAGAGCCTATCAAGCACCTCAGAGACTTTCAGATAGCCTGCTCAACTACTAGGCGTCATGGTGCATATGAGACTACTATTTGGCTGTGTGCCTTTCCATTTTCTCTTGAGGGAAAGAAAAGGGAGTGGTTCTACACTCAACCTGAAGAGGTCATTACCAATTGGGATTTGCTCAGAAGGGAGTTCCTGAAAAAATACTTCCCAGCTGAAGTTACAGATAGACTAAGGAAAGAAATTTCCTGCATTATTCAAGGTGAATCAGAGACTCTTTATGAGTATTGGGAACACTTCAGGAATCTCCTAGACTCATGTCCCCACCACAAGATTGATCATATGGTGTTGATTAGCTACTTCACACAAGGCATGAAGCCTCAAGATAAGACTACATTAGATGCTGTAAGTAATGGCTCTTTGAAGAAGTACAAGACGGCGACAGAAGTGTGACAACTGATCACTGATCTAGCTGAGTCTACCTGGAATGTCAGACACAGAAGCAACCATCCCAAGGCTATTGTGGAGGTTTCCTCTAGTAGTGAGACTGCTGCTCTCACACAGACTTTGGGAGAGATGACCAACATACTGAAGCAGCTGCAGCTAAATCAACAACAACCTCAGCCTCCCCCACAACAACAGTGTCAACAGCTGGTTCTTCAGAGAGTATGCGAAATATGTGCCTGTTATACTCATTACACTGATGAGTGTTCGCAACTCCAGTAAGAAGACAACACCTTGGTAGCTACCCATAATTTCTATGACTGCCTGAATCAATGATACTATCAACAAGGCGGCAATTATAACCAAGGTGGAAACTACAATCAAGGTTGGCAAGACAACTCCAACCAGGGATGGAGAGATAATTTCAACCAGGGATGGAGAGATAATTCCAACCAACGATGGAGGGACAACTACAGTAGAAGAGGCAGAGACAATAGTGGAAATCAGAGGTGGAACAACAACAATAGACAGCAGAACCAAAACCAGCCTTACCAAGCACCTCACCCAAGGCAATCCCAAGCGCCTCAGAACAACCAACAGCAGGCCCCTCAAATCACTTATCCCCCTTCTTCTTCTAATGATGAGATGCTTCGCTTTCTTGCACAAGGACAACAAGACATTCAGAATACACTTAACTCTACCATAAACGGTCTGAATGCTATTTTACAAGCGCTCGTCTCTTAGATGGATTCATTAACTACCCCCTAACAATCAACCTTCAAGCTCCAGTGCAATTCCTTCTCAACCTTTACCCAACCCCAAGAGTGAAATCAATGCCATCACCTTGAGGTCCGGAACCACACTGCAAGAGAGGAATCATGAGGAGCCAAGCTTAAAGGAGGACATTCAAGTGGAAGATATTGTTGAAATAGAGGATGTTGAAGAGGAGGATGAAGTACAAGACATGGTTGAAGAAGAAGCAGCTCAACCAGGAAATGGAGCACGAAAGGAAGATGAAGTTACAAGAGAAGCGATTCCCATTTCTTTTCCACACCTTGCTAGAAAGTCCAGGAAGCAGATGGAACTCGACCTAAAGATGGTGGAGATCTTCGAAAAGGTTAAGGTAACCATTTCCCTTTTATATGCTATTAGCCAGGTACCTAAATATGCGAAGTTTCTAAAGGATTTATGCATGCATAAAGATAGAATACATGATTTAGAAACTATTCCCTTAGGTAGCTCTATATCTGCTTTAATGGGTGCCATACCAGAAAAATATGGGGATCCGGGGCCATGCATGGTTACGTGTACCATTGGTGGTGTACAATTTTTTGACTGCATGTGTGATTTAGGCGCATGTGTTAGCATTATGCCATTATCTGTATATGATGCTTTGAGGATCCCTCCCTTAAAAAGGTCGGCAACACGTTTTGTTTTGGCAGATAAAAGCATAATCTCGGTGGTAGGAATTGCTGAGGACGTGCTGGTGAGCATTAAGGGGCTCACATTCCCAATTGACTTCTACATCTTGGAGATGCCCCCTAATGACTCAGGAAGACCATCATCCATCCTGCCGGGAAGGCCATTTCTAAAGACTTTAAAGTTCAAATTGGATGCCTTTTCAGGAACTTACTCCTTTGAAATAGATGGCAGAGCAGTGAGCTTCAACCTAGATGAAACTATGAAGCACCCTCCGGAAGATCATTCCATCTTCTAGTGTGACATCATTGATGAGGCTGTAGCTGCAGTTCACCAAGAAGAAGTTGAAGAGATGCACATGGAGCAAGGTGCAAGTGTGGAGAAGCCCTCTGAACAAGATGAAGACACTTTGCCATCATCACCAGCTCCAGATGATCAAGTGCCTAGTCATGAGCAGAAATTGGAGCTGAAACCCTTTCCACCCCACCTCAAGTATGCTTACCTTGAGGATAATCAGAAGCTCCCAATTATTATTGCAAGGGAACTCACTTCCCAACAGGAGGAGCAGCTGCTTAGTGTGTATAGTAGGCATCAGCCCTCAAGTTTGTGAGCACCGGATATTCTTAGAAGAGGGAGCAAGGCATGTCCGTCAACCTCAAAGGCGGCAGAACCCCACCATTCTAGAGGTTGTCAAGAAAGAAGTGACCAGACTGCTTCAAGCTGATATCATCTACCCCATCTCAGATAGCGAATGGATTAGCCCAGTACAACTGGTGCCCAAAAAGTCTAGAGTCACAACAGTGAAGAATGAGCAGGAAGAACTCATAGCAACTAGAGTGAAGAATTCCTGGAGGGTGTGCATTGATTACAGGCGCCTCAACCAGGCTACTCGCAAGGATCACTATCCCCTGCCATTCATTGATCAGATGCTTGATCGATTATCAGGTAAATCACACTACTGCTTTCTAGATGGTTACACAGGCTATTTTCAAATTCATATAGCTCTTGAAGATCAGGAGAAAACTACTTTTACATGTCCCTTTGGAACGTATGCATACAAGAGGATGCCCTTTGGCTTATGTAATGTACCGGCTACTTTCCAAAGATGCATGATGAGTATTTTCTCAGATTTTCTTGAGAGTTGTATGGAAGTTTTCATGGATGACTTTAGTGTATATGGTGATTCATTTAACCTTTGCTTAGATAGTTTAGCTAGAGTATTAGACAGGTGTGTTAGTTTAAACCTTGTATTAAATTTTGAAAAATGTCATTTTATGGTTAAACAAGGTATTTGATGCATGGAAAACTTGTCTCGTAACAAATTTCCCTTCGGCAAGTGTACCGAATTTGTCGTCAAGTAAAAACTCACAATAGAGTGAGGTCGAATCCCACAGGGATTGATTGATCAAGCAACTTTAATCAGAGGAATGTTCTAGTTGAGCGAATCAGAATTTGAGTTGAGAATTGCAGAAAATTTAATGGCGGGAAAGTAAATAACAGAAAAGTAAATGCTAGAAATAAAAAGCTGAATGTAAATGACGGAAAGTAAATTGCAGAATCTTAAATGGGGATGGGGTAATTGCTCATAAAAGTAAATGACAGAAATTAAAGAGAATGGGTAAGATCAGAAATGGGAAGTTCATTGGGCTTAGGAGATGTTGTATTCTCCGGATCAATTTCATTTTCATCTCTTCCTCAATCAATGCACTCATTAATCTCCTTGGCAATCTTAAGTGATCGAATTACAATTTCTTGTAATTCAATCTCTCAAATCTTGATCAATAGCCAATTCCTTGGTCAATTGCTCATGAGAAGAGATGAAGTATGGTCACTGATTATACCACATGCATTTCCCAAATCAAGTGTTGAGAGGATTATAGTCACATATCCATCCAAACCCAATTTGGTCCAGCATGAGAAAGCATTTCTAGCATGATCTCTTCATTCCTCTTTCAAGGTTCAGAAGAGATCCAAGTATGAATAGCTTCTTTTCCAAGATAACTACCCAATTGGATGAAGATCGAAAGCTTTCATGTAAAATCAAGAGAAAAGATAGAAGAAGAATAATGAAAACTAGTATTGATCCATCAAATTACAACAGAGCTCCCTAACCCAATGAAAGGGGTTTAGTTGTTCATAGCTCTGGAAAATGAAAACAAAGATGGAGAATACATGATAAAACTAGAAGTGCAGAGAAAGTAAATACAGAGAGTAATTCTATGCCCAGAGGCTCCCTATAATTTCCAACCCTCCATTTTAATTCAAAGTTACTCCTATATATACTACTCTTCTGTTCTTCTAGTTGGCTCTTCAAGTCTTGGGTATGGGCCTTTGGATCTTGAGTTTGAAGTAGTTCTCTTCTTCATTGGGCTTGGCTTTACTTGCAGAGAGAAAGTGTGAAGTGGGCAGAGACTTTAGCTCAGGACGTTAGTGGTGTTAACGTTCAGTGAAAATATGGGTTCGAGAACGTTAGTGACAATCACCTTTTTCACTAACATTCCTCACCCAAGTAAGAGCCACGTTATCTTCAACGTTAGTGGCACAAACGTTGCCACTAACGTTGCCTCTTTGTCCTTCGCACACGTTATTGGGACTTGTCTTTCCCAATAACGTTGAGAAGTCTCCCCCTTCCCTGCGTTAGAGTCCACGTTAACTTAGTTAACATGGCTCTTTTAACGTAGGCTTGCCAACCTTCGAGAACGTTAGTGACACTTACCATTGTCACTAACGTTCCAATGTGCCCCTATTTCTCACGTTAGAGTCCACATTAACTAGGTTAACGTGGCTTCTAACGTGGCCATGCTAGCCATCTCCAACGTTAGTGACAAAGTTGAGTGTCACTAACGTTGGCTCATCATTCCCTTATCCATGTTAGCTTCGTGGGAGTTAACGTGGCTCATAGTGGCTTGTGTGGGCTCATTCCAATGTTAGTGACAATGTTGGGTGTCACTAACGTTGGCGATCACCTCCCTTCTTCACGTTAACTGCCACGTTAACTAAGTTAACGTGGGAGTTAACATGGCTTATTGGGGCTTGTGTGGGTTCCTTCCAACGTTAGTGACAATGTTTGGTGTCACTAACGTTGTCGACCACCTTGTTTCTTCACGTTAGCTTCCACGTTAACTAGGTTAACGTGGGAGTTAACGTGGCTTATTGTGACTTGGCCAACGTTAGTGATAAGGTTGGCTGTCACTAACGTTGGCTTCCCCTTTACTTCTTAACGTTAGAGGCCATGTTAACTAAGTTAACGTGGCAACTAACGTGGCCACTTATGAGCTTGGTCCAACGTTAGTGATAATGTTAAGTGTCACTAACGTTGGCTCCATTTCCTTTCTTCCACGTTAGAGTTCACGTTAACTTAGTTAACGTGACTCTTAACGTGGGCAATGATGGCTTCGAGAGCGTTATTGGCAATTACTTTTCTCATTAACTTTGCAAGTTACTCCCATTCCATGTTAGTGTTAACGTTAGTGTAACTAACGTAGCCACTAATGTGGTTCTTCTTTGCTTCCTTTGTCCTGAAATCAAGCAATAAAGTGCATCAAAGTTCTAGTCCAAGTCATGGGAAATGCAACATCCAATTTGTTGAAATTCATGCAAAATCCTCATGAAATCATGTAAAGTGCACAATGTATGCTTGAATCAAGATGTAAGTGAATATCTACCCAAAACTAGCTTATTTCCTAAGGAAATGCATGAAACTACCCTAAAAACAGTAAAGAAAAGGTCAGTGAAACTGGCCAAAATGCTCTGGCATCAGTATTGTTCTAGGACACATTGTTTCTAATACTGTTATTTCTGTAGATCCAACAAAGGTAGATGTCATTTCTAGTTTACCTTACCCCTCCTCCGTGAGGGAAGTCCGTTCGTTCCTTGGTCATGTAGGTTTCTACCGGAGATTTATCAAGGACTTCAGTAAGGTAGCATTGCCTTTATCCAGACTACTGCAGAAGGATGTTGAGTTCGAGCTGAGTAAGGATTGCATGGAAGCGTTTGATAAGCTGAAGATCGCCTTGACTCAAGCTCCGATTGTGAGAGGACCTGACTGGAGCCAGCCATTTGAGATTATGTGTGATGCCTCCAACCATGCAGTAGGAGCGGCGCTGGCTCAGCGTGAAGGTAAGGACCCTTTCATAATTGCTTATGCTTCTAAGACCTTAGACATTGCTCAGTCTAACTATACTACCACTGAAAAAGAACTTCTGGCCATTGTTTTTGCTCTGGATAAATTCTGAGCCTACTTACTTGGTACTAAGGTGGTAGTATACTCAGACCATGCAGCTCTAAAATATTTATTAGCTAAAAAAGAGTCCAAACCAAGGTTAATATGTTTGATATTATTGCTGCAAGAATTTAACTTAGAAATCAAGGATAGGAGTGGTTCCCAGAATTTATTGGCAGACCACTTGAGTCGCCTAGAGCACATTAAGCATGACTCCACTCCTATCAATGATGCTTTTCTATTTGATAGCTTGCATGCAATATCTGAAGTAGTTCCTTGGTATGCGCCTATAGCTAATTATTTAGTCAGTCATACCTTCCCTCCCAATTTTACTAAGCATCAGAAAGACAAGCTGAAAAGCGAGTCCAAATATATTATATATGGGATGACCCATATTTATGGAGGTATGGTGCTGACCAGATAATTAGAAGGTATGTGCCTCAATCAGAATTCCAGTCAATTTTAGAAGCCTACCACTCCTCTGAGAGTGGTGGACATTTTGGTCCTCAAAGAACAACTAGAAAAATTTTAGACTGTGGATTCTGGTGGCCCACTCTTTTTAAGGATGCTACTGCCTTCTGTAAATCTTGTTCCCCATGCCAAAGGTTTGGAAATATATCCAAGAGGAATGAGATGCCCCAACAGCTTATGTTATTCTGTGAAATTTTTTATGTTTGGGGCATTAACTTCATGGGTCCATTTCCAAACTCTAGTGGTTTCTTATACATATTGTTTGCTGTAGATTATGTTTCTAAATGGGTGGAAGCAATTCCTACTCGTACTGACGATGCTAACATTGTTGTCTCTTTTGTTAGAAATAATATTATCTGTCGCTTTGGATCACCACGAGCAATCGTGAGTGATCAAGGAACTCATTTTTGTAACAGGAGATTAACAGGTCTACTGAAGAAACATGGCATTGTGCACAAGGTAGCAACAGCTTACTATCCCCAGACCAATGGGCAAGCAGAGGTGTCTAACAGGGAGATAAAGCGCATTCTGGAGAAAATTGTCAAGCCTCATAGGAAGGACTGGAGCACCAGACTTGTAGATGCGCTATGGGCTTATCGGACAGCATACAAGACACCCATAGGAATGAGTCCCTTCCGCCTAGTCTACGGAAAGCCTTGTCACCTCCCAGTGGAGGTGGAGCACAAGGCTTTCTGGGCTGTAAGGGAATGCAACATGGGATTTGACAAGGCTGGTGCTGAAAGGAAGCTGCGACTAGCAGAGCTGAAAAACCTTCGACTGGAAGGATATGACAACTCCATCCTATACAAGGAGAAGGTGAAGGCTGTACATGACAAACATATCAAGAGAAGAGAGTTCAGACCTGGGGACCTAGTTCTCCTTTAAAACTCAAGATTGAGGCTCATGCTAGGCAAGCTGAGATCAAGGTGGGAAGGCCCCTATAGGGTGGAAAAGGCAAAGCCATACGAAGTCTTCCACCTGAGTCATCCTTCAAGTTCCAAATACATCAAGGTCAATGGACATCACTTAAAGCTGTATCATGGTGAGAAAATGAAGGACAATAAAGAGCTAGAGGTCTTCTTCTTGGAAGATCCACCAACAGAAGCAGACTGAGCTTGTGGACCGTCCAACTTAAGGACGTAAAAGCAAAGTGCTGGGTGGGAGACAACCCACCATGGTATGATCGTCCCTTTTCATCCCTAGTTTTATTTTAATTTTGTTTTTCACAGTACTCATTCATAATTTTTGCATAATTATCTGCATTCTGCATTCTGTATTCTACATTCTGTATAAAAAAAAAAGGTGTTCGACGCACAAGCGTCGCTGACGCGTACGCGTCATGCGTGACTTCGGAACACCAAGGTAGTAACTCGAGAGTTACGCAGGAGTGGCACAGGAAGCGTGCCTTGCGCACAAGCAAGACCACGCGTACGCGTACCTCACGCGTGTGTGTCGTCTGCACTTTCAGCAACCCACGCATAAGCCTCCCTGACGCGCACACGTGGTTAGGGAAATCGGCGTATAAGCGTGCTAACCCGAGAGTTGTGCTGCCCTCGCGCTGGAACTGTGCTAGAGGCATAAATTTAGCCACATGTATGTGTCTCTGACGCGCGTGCGTCAGTTTCAGTATGTGGCTATCCACGCGTGCATGTACCTGACGCGCACGCGTCGTATGTCTTTTTAGCCCTCATGCGTATCAACCCGAGAGTTGTGCGTGCGCGGGGTTGCCTTCGCGTTATTGGCACAAACCACTATCCGTCGCTTCAACTTCGCACAACCCACGCGTACGTGTGCTGTACGCGTACGCGTTGTATGCGACGCACAATTAAACCAGTCAGCCGCCAGATTTCACTTATCCCCTCTCCCAATCCTAATTCTCTTTCAATCCTTATTCTTTCTTCTTCCTTCTTTCTTCCTTATTCCTTCTTACTATCTACTACTTTCTTCTTCCCTTTTTCATCTTCTACCTAAGGTTTTTCTTTTCCTCTACTCTTTCCTTCTTCTTTTAATCAGTGCATTTATTTACTTTTCTTTCTTCTTAATTTTTCTTTTGCTTGGTTATTTATGGTTTATTTTTCTTTCTTTTATCATGCATATTTTTTATGTTGGTGTTGGAGTTTTATTTTGGATAGTACCTTATTTTCATTGAGCTTGTGGATATTTTGAGGAGTGATTTGACAATTGATATTTAATTTTGACTCTCATATATATTTGGTTTCATTATTTTCATTCCTCTTTTCACATTGTACACCAAGTGTTTGTAAAAAAGCTCTTATGGCATTTTGAATCCTATTTTTTTACTCTTTTACGTAAATGCCCCTTTTTCACAACATTTGGAATCCACATATATTTGGGATTATCATTCACAATTGTCATCATATACAAGTGCTCTTTAATTTGGCACATTTATTAATTGATTCTTGAGTTATGCTTCTTATGCCTATTCCTTGCATGCATTTACCCTCTTGCATTTATTTCATATGAATTGCCCTTTTGCTCTTAATTGAGGTCTTACCTACATGTTGTAGCTACCATGTATTTAAGCTATTATCTTTTCTTTGGCATTTATTATTACTTGGAATTTTCTTCCTTCTAGTTTTTAGTTATATATCTTTCACATTCTTCCTCTTTCCTTCTTCCTTAGGCATGGGTACCAAGAAAGGAAAAGAGAAGGCCACTGACAAGACACCAGCACATAAAGGAACCAAGAGAACACCGGCTAAGGCACCACTATCTACCAGCGTCAAGCCACCAACAAAGCGGGTTAAGAGGATCATTAAAGTTGATGCAGCAGAGATAGCCTTTCCCGCCCAGGACTCCACACAGTTCCCTAACCATTATTGCGAACAGATGTTCCCCATCCTCGCCGAGAGGAACTACAATAATGAGCATCTGCTCATTGTTCCAACACACTTTGTTGATTTTGTGGAGCCCCGAATTGAGAGGAGACAGTGAGGATTTTTTAGGAGGTAGCCGCAGGAGGCCAACTTATCATGGGTAGTTGAATTCTACTCCAACTTCTACTTGCCTACCCTGCAGACTGTCTATGTTCGTCAGCGACAAGTCCCTGTCTCCGAGAGTGCCATATAGCGAGCACTAGATCTTTCACCTAGTCCAAAGGGATTGGTTGCATATCATGAGGCTTCTCTTAAGCGCCAGATGTATCAGTTTGACTGGGCTAGTGTCCTTGGAATTATAGCCTAACCTGGCAGCACCTGGATCTATGGGCAGCATCGGTCGAAACCCAAGAGCATCTCAGCCCAGTCACTTACATTGGAGGCTCACGTGTGGGCACAAATTATGTCCCACTATATCTTTCCGAGCACTCACGAGTCCACCTTCACTGCGGACATGGCTGTTCTCATCTGCTGCATCCTGATAGAGCAACTTCTCAACCTGCCCCGACACATCCGGCAATCAGTGGGACACATATAGATTCTGGGTAACCTGTCTTTTCCCGCCTTGGTTTCAGATTTAGTCTCTACAGCAGGTGTGTCCTATCGGACTAGAGATACGAAGACCATGATCCCAAGGGCCGATCAGTATGTCCCAAATGGGAAGTACATCAGGCCACCAGTTCCCTCTGCGAGCCGGCCTGCAGGTCCATCTTTGGATACTCCTCCTTCTTCTACTCCACCTTCTTTCACACCACAAGCACCATCCACCCATCAGATGTTCCTTCAGATCCTTGAGCGGCTTGACCGAAAAGACCGGCGGATAGAGCAAATGGAGCACCGTAACAAGCGCCAATACAACTACCTAAAGGAACTCATTGTTGGTACTCACCCACCTCCAGAACAGAAGGACACCCCGGACTCCCCCTCATCCAGTAGCACCGGAGCCATGGCGAACCAGGCAGCGGAGGCGATGCTTCCAGCCCTACCTTGCTCCTTACTGATGACACGGAGGATCGTGCTAAGCCTTAAGTGTGAAGAGGTCAGTCCTTGACTTTCGGAGGTAATCTCTCTCTTTTAACACCAATATGTTAGTTTTTCTTTTGTTAAATAGGATAGATTGCATGATAATAATTGCTTGTATGAATGTTCTGCTTGGCTGAAATAATAAGTTTCTTTTCAAGACCCTATTTTATAATATTTCACTAATTTAAATTGAAAATTTGTGTTAAACTTGTTTGAGGATTGTAATTCGGAACATGAATTATAGCTAAGAACACACAACCAGTGTTCTGAAAACCGAACCAGACCATCCGGTTCAACTGGATTAACCGGGAATCGGTCTTCTAATCGGTTCGGTCGAGGTGCAAAACCGTCTGATAGAAAACCGGTATAAAAACCGGTCGAACCGGCGGTTAACCGGTGAACCGGTAGAACCAAACGGTTTTTTAACGGTTTTATAGCTCAGCATATAAAAAGGTTGAGAGCAGTATCCTTCTCAGTTCTCTTCCCTCACACAAAAACGGAACCCTAACCCACTATTCCTCTATCTCTCAGCAACCAGCAGCAGCAGCCACCGCCTCCGTCACCGCCGAACCCTTCTCGTGAGCCAAAGGGTGCCGTCGCGCCGGCAGTGACGGAAAGAGGGTCAGATCGAAGTCCTTGGCCGTCGATCCTCTTCTCCTCCACGCCGTCGCCTCTGTACTTGCATGTCGAAGCTCGTTGCCTTCTTCTACTCTTCTCTACATTGTCGTCGTGGTTGTGGACTTGCAGATCAAGGAGCTGTCAGTTTGAATCCTATCCTCGTCTCTGCCTCGCCGTTCTACCCTCCCCGGAAAATGAGTTTCGTTCCTCCCTCGTCTTGGTCTCCGTCTCTGTCTCGCCATTCCTCCCTCGTCTCTATCTCTGTCTCACCGTTCCTCCTTTGCTAGTAGTTGAGTTTTGTTCCAACCTCGTCTGTCTCTGTCTCTATCTCTGGGTTTTATTATTCTAAGTTTCTGTTTTTGTATGACTCTGGAACAGAATAATGTTTATGATTATGAGTATGCACGGCTGAAATCTATGTTTGCTTCCTTATGTTTGTTCATTTTGTTTTATTGATTCTGAGTTACTGTGATTATTGAGTTGCTGTTCTCTGATGATTGAGTTGCTGTTCTTTTGTGTTTTTTTTTATAAGTTAGGGTTATTGGGGGTGTGATTTGCTGAACTTGAATTGTGAGTGTCCTTGGATTGTGAGTGTATCTGAATTTCAATTTCTGAAGGTTGAGTTGCTGAATATTCTGATGCTTTTGGATTTTCTGGCTTGTATAGTTGTATGTATTTGGATTGGGAGCGATTATTCTGGTTCTAGGTATTTATATTGATCATTTTATTAGAATCTGAGAGTTAATTAGAAATAAAAAATTTTTAATATTTAATTATTTATGCTAATTATTATTTATGTTAATTATTTTAATTATATATTAAATTTTTAATAATTTTATTGTATATTTAATTAAACCGGTCTAACCACGGTTCGATTCCGGTTGAACCATTGAATCATTAAACCAGTTACTTGACCGGTTTAATGACCGGTTCGGTTTTTGCAACCTTGCACACAACCTATGAGATTTGAGCTTAATTATATGGTTACATTATTTAACCATGAATTTTTATTCTTGTGTGTTTTCTTATCTATGATTGCAATCTATAGTTTGTTCCATTCTATATGTCTATTGTTTAGTGTATTTACATACATACATATGATTGAGGCCATCATTTGTTATTAGCTCACTTATCCCAAATAGCCTATCATTTTAATTACCTTTATTTGCCACTTTGAGCCTTTTAATCCCCATTTGTTCTTTATATTACCACATCACTAGCCTTAAGCGGAAAAACAAGTAATTACCTTATTTGAATCTTTGGTTAGCTTAAGATAGTGTGTTAACTAAGTATGGGGAATTGTGGGAAACCTGGGTTAATAGAAATATGTTGTGTTTCCACTTTATTTAAATATTGGAAATTTGGGTGCCTACTCATGTGAAACTAGAAAAACCATATGCGTTGAAATGTTATGTTTGCTTTCATGTTCATAAAAAAATCAATTTTACAGCATAAATAAATAAATAAATGAATAGGGGACAAAAATCACCCCAATGTTAAATTCAATAAAAGATCAATGCATATATGGTGAAATTAAAGAAAAATTTAATACATGAGTATGTGATGTAAAAGTGGGAATTTTGGATAGCTAGGCATGATTTTAGAGTTACATAGAGTGTGTGTGTGTGTTAGGTGAGAGCTTAGGTTAGTCAAAGATTCATATTATAGCTCACTTGGCCATACATATATCATCACCTTTACCTTAGCCCCATTACAATCTTGAAAAGACCTCATGATGTTTGCATTTGTACATTAAATATTTGTTGATTTGTTAGATGAAGAACAAAGTTTTAGAAAGTATGACTAGAGAAGAGTAGAGTGATTAACCCTAGACACTTGAGAGATTAGAGTGCATATATACTACCAGTGAGGGTTCAATGCTTGATTCTATGTTCCCTGATTTCATGAGCTATCTTCTTACAAGTTTACTTGTCTTTACTGTATGATTTGAATTAGTAAAATCAGATTTATGTTTGTCTTAGAGAACTTGTTTACTTTTAACCAAGTAGGCAGAAACATCTTAGCATATAGTTGCATTCATATATAGGTTGCATCTCATGAGTCTTACTTTCCTCCATTCATTCCTTTTGTCTCCTTGAGCTTAGCATGAGGACATGATAATGTTTATATGGTTTAAGTTTCATTTAAGTACCGTGTGGTGTGATGAGAATTCCTAGGCTAGATGCCCCTAGGATTAAATTTGGATTATGCAAATGGTTGGTACTAATATGTATAGTTGTTATGTAATGAGAATCGATGTTTGAGTTGAGAATTGTATGAATTTGTATGTTTGGTGTGTTGAGAATTTGATGAATTGAATAATGAATATTGGTTTGTAGAATGTGCTTTTAAATTGTGAATTTGGGCCGGAGGCCATGAATTTTGTGCCGGAGGCCGAAAAGAGGTAAGGAAGGTAAGTTGATATGTGTGTTGTGTGATTATATAAGAGATTGGATGGATTTTAGTTATTGAATGTGTGAATAATTGGTTTGGTTATTGAATAATAAGGTTTGAAGAATTGAGGTGTGGAATTTGATAGTTTTGGATGAAATTGTGTAGAGGAGGTAGGTTTGGTTTGGTTGAGTGTAATTATGTGAATATGGTTGGGTTGTGGTCATTTTAACTTAGTAAAATCTTTGGCTGAACGCACCCACGCGTATGCGTGGCCGACGCGCACGCGTCGTTTTCAAATACTCTCCATCCACGTGTGCGTTTGGTCGACGCGTACGTGTCGATGGGCTAAATCAGTTGCCCAATCAAAATTCCCGAGAGTTGTGCTTGGGTTGTTCCAGTTTTGTGCCTGGGGCACAAAACACACCCACGCGTACGCGTGGCTGACGCACAGGCGTCACTTGGCTTTTCTCCCACCCACGCGTGCGCGTGGGGGACGCGTACGCGTTACTGTAACTTTCCTGCTTTCCACGCGTGCGCGTGGGCGACGCGCACGCGTGATCCCGTTTTCACCCCAAAGCTGATTTTGAGTTTTTAAAGCCAAATTTCAAATTCCTAAGCCTCCATTTTCATCCTCTAGGTCTTAACTCTTTATAGCATGCCTAGTAATGAAAAGATGCTAGGACATGTGGTAACTTGTGGATGAAGTAAAGTGAGAATCAATGATGAATGATGATTGTATGAATTGTTGAGGATGATGGTGAAGGCGCTGTGTATGTTATGAGCCAGATGGCTATGATAAGCATTGAATTATGGGTGAGTATGTATATGTATATTAATGATTAAATGATTATGATTGATTAAGGAGGCTTGAACATGTGGCGAGTATGCCGGAAATACATATATAATTAATGAATGAATGTGGTAAACGAATAATGATGGAAAAATGTTGAATGTGACGTGTGACCCCGGGTAGTAGGCAGTGGCATTGTCCACTTGCTCCGGGTATGAGAAGGGAAAGGAGGATTATGATAAATGAGTTTAATTATGGAGTTTGAATAAATGTGTATATTGTGATACCTAGGTAATAGCAAGGGTCGAGGTTCATCCCGCTTGCTCCGGGTCATTGTCTAAGAATTGATAATAATGAAGGATGATTATGAATAAATGTGAATTTGAGATACCTGGGTAGTAGTAAGGGTGGTGGTTCATCCCGCTTGCTTCAGGTTAATGTTTGAGATTTGGTAACAATGAAGATTGATAATATAAATTGAGATTGAATGAATATATGTTTGAGATACCTGGGCAATAGCAAGGGTTGTGGTTCGTCCCACTTGCTCCGGGCCAATGCTTGAGATACCTGGGTAGTAGCAAGGATGGTGGTTCGTCCCGCTTGCTCCAGGTCAGAGATTGTGATGCCTGGGTAGTAGCGGCAGTAGTGGTTACTCCACTCGCTGCAGGTTGAGCTTTTAAACACCCGCCTGGGTAGTAGCCGCAGTAGTGGTTATTCCACTAGCTCTGGGTTGAGCGGATAGTAGCAAGGGGGTTATAGCTCAAACCTACTTGCTCCGTAATGGTTGTTTCTATCCATGGTTAGCTACCAGGACGTGTCGGGTTGGCTATATAATCGACAGATGATATCATCAGCCATAGGACAGGCATACATCATTTGCATATGTTTGAATTGTTTGGGTTTGCCTATTTGTTTTGGATTGCTATATCATATATGCTATGTTACCTGATTATGTGCTATTTGTTCTACTTGTACCTTATTGTGTAATACTTGCCTGTATTGCTTGTGTATGTACAACTAAGAGGTCCCTCATGCTGGTGTCGGTTGACGCTGAGGGCTGTGCTTGATAAGATGAATTGATGATGTGATTGGATAATGATGATGACTATTGAATGAGATAATTGAGTTTCATGGGTAGACGCAGTGAAGTAATTTCACTTGCTCTAGGTGAGAATATATGATAACGATATAGAATTGTTGAGACAGAATAACTGGTGATGGTTTAGTTTTGTGATTCTGATTCTGATTCGTTGGAAGGTTAGAAAGTTGAGAAGCATGAGGAATATGAACTAGATTTAGCATTCCCTTATGACAGTGGCCTATTTATGGATTAGCAAGAACATAAGATGAATATTTAGTGAAAGGAAGTATTAGGATGCTTGGTGAGTTTTTATTAAAATGCATTGTATTTATTTGGCACTTTTACCGTACTGGGAACCCATGGGTCGAGGGTTCTCATTCCGTATATATCTCTTGTTTTTCAGATACAGGTCCAGGTGCTCAGAAGTGAGCTGTGGTTCATCTGAGAGATGGCAAAGATCTTTATATTCTCTACTTTATATTTTTGCTTAGAACCTCTCTACCTTTACTTTGAAAAGCTTATATTATGTATTGAACTCTTTTGAACTTGCCTATAGAGGCTCTTATGTTTCTTGTGGGAGAGATTAGGAGTCTGTTGTCAGCTACTTTCATACTGTACCCTAGCCGGCCTAAACTTCGCAGGTCGCGACTAGTGGCTATTTACTTATGTTATATATATCTATATGTTGTCCATCTCTTAATCTCCTTTATGTATTTATTCTTATATCGCTTTTCGACTTTACACTTTATCTCTTAGTTGTCGTTACGTGAGTGATACGACTTCGCAATTTTATGTTTACTATTTTCAGGCTTCTCGATTAATATTCCTTCTCGATACCGACTTTCGTGGGTTAGTTACTTCCTTTTTTAACACCAATGTTTAATTTGTTAGTTGTTGCATTTGCATGTTTGTTCGATTTTGTGCATATTCTACCGCTGCTTGGTTGATGTAATAATTATTTTTTTCAAAAAACTTTTTATAGCACTTCACTAATTCAAATTAAAATTTTTATTAAACTTGCTTAAAGAATTTTATTCTGGAACATGGTTTAGAGCTCGAACACACAAAACCAGTGAGATTTTAAGCCTATTTGATTGGTTGCATTTTATCAACCAATATTTAATTTTGGCATGTGTTGTTCTCTCTAAAATTGTAATCTATGTCTTGCTTAATTCTATATTTCCATTATTTGATGTATGCATGCACTTACATGATTGAGGCCTTGTTTCACTGAGCTTACATACCCATATGGCCTTAACCTTTTCATTATCCTTTGTAAACCAATGTTGAGCCTTTTAACCCCATTTATTCTTTACTTTAGCTCATCACTAACTCTAAGCGGAAAACAATAATGTCCTTAATTTGAATCCTTGGTTAGCTTAGACTAGTGAAAGTGTTCATGATTTAAGTGTGGGGAAGTTGGGTTTGCCAATATTTGGTTTGAGAATTGGGTGTTGTATATTCTTGTGAAAATGTGCAAAACAATAGTTGAGCATTTATTCTTGCATTCAATAATTTAATCATATGCATTGAAAAAAAATAAAAGAAAAATAAAAAAAAACAAAAATAAAAAAAAGAGCAAATAATAAAAAGGGGACAAAATGCCCCAAAGTAAATGGTGTTAGCAATGCATATGAGTTGTACTCAAATTGGGATGCATGAATATGTGGAAAAACATAGGTAATTGATAGTTAGGTTTTATATTCTGATTACATGGATTGGCTTAAGTAGGTGGAAAGTTTAAGTTAATTAAGGATTCAGATTTTAGTCCATTTGGCCAAATACAATCCTACCTTGACCCTGACCCCATTACAACCCTTAAAAGACCTCTTGATATGTGTACTTGTGCATCAAATTATTTGTTGATTGGTAGAAGAAGAGCAAGCCTTAGAAAGCAAGGTTAGTAGAGAATTGAGAGAATCAAACCTTAAACACTTGAGTGATTAGAGTGTATACACTTCCGGTGAGGGTTCGATGCTCGATTCCTTGTTCCCGGCTTTCATGACCTATATTCTTTTGCAAGTTTACTTGTACTTTATTTTATGATTGAGTTAGTGAGTTCCAGTTCATATTTCTTCTTGAAAGATTTGCTTACTTTTAACTAAGTAGGAAAAAGCATTTTTCATTTAGTTGCATTCATATAGATAGGTTGCATTTTATAATCTCTACCATTCCTCTTCACTCCTTTATAGCTTCTCTTGAGCTTAGCATGAGGACATGCTAATGTTTAAGTGTGGGAAGATTGATAAACCCCGTTTTTAGGGTTTATGTTGTGCTTAATTTAGTAGATTTTATCCATTATTCTCACACTTATTCATATAATTTGCATGTTTTACATTTTCCATCCTAATTTCGTACTATGATTGAAAACATGCTTCTTTGACCATAGATTTGCTAATTTTAATCCACTCTTATTAACATTCGATGTCGTGATATGTTTGATGAGTGTTTTCAGGATTTATAGGGCAGGAATGGCTTAGAGGATGGAAAGGAAGCATGCAAAAGTGGAAGGAACGCAAGAAAATGATGTTTTGAGAAGTTGGCAGCGATGCGTAGCAGACGAGCGACGCGTATACGTGACTGACGTGTACGCGTGACAGAGCGTCACGTGCTGCATTATACAAAAGATGCTGGGGGTGATTTCTGGGCTCCTTTTGGCCCAGTTTCAAGCCCGAAAGTGAAGCTTAGAGGCTGCAGAGTGGGGCTGGATGGAAGAATCACTCATACACATTTCATTCACATAATTTTAGGTTTTAGATGTAGTTTTCTAGAGAGAGAGGCTCTCTCCTCTCTCTAAGTTTTAGGGTTCTTAGTTTTATTCCTTCTCAATTTCTGAATTTTATCTTATTTCTACTCAGTTCTCTTCTACTTTTAATTGTTCTAGCATTCTAGTTTATTTATTTCCCTTGTTGATTACTTTATGTTGTCAATTTAGGTTATGAACTCTCATGTTAGATTTGATTTTCCTTTTAATGCAATTTGATGTATTTCATGTTTATTGCTTCTTCCGCTATTTGTTATCATTAATATCGCAATTGTCGATTTTAGATTTCACTTTCTCTTGTTACCTTTCTATGCTCTTATTTTGCGCCTTCCAAGTGTTTGATAAAATGCTTGGTTAGATTTTAAATTAGCTTTTTATGTTCTTAGCTTAGATTGATTAATTAGAGACTCTTGAATTGTCAAAGTCTCTCGTTGGTTGGTGATTGAAACTTGCTAGTTGGCTTGAGCTTTACTAACTCTAGTCTTTGATTAGGACTTGTGAATTCAAGTTGATTTTCTCACTTGACTTACCTTCAATTGTTAGAGGTTAACTAAGTGAGAGCAAAAGGCAATTACTATCACAAGTGACTATGATAATGGGATAGGACTTCCAATTATCAATCCTTGCTAGAACTTTTCTTAACTGTTATTTTATTTCCTTGTTATTTTACTTTCTTGTTCCTCATTTCAAAATCCAAAAAGATACAATCTCAAAACCAATTATAAATACACTTTCCTGCAATTCCTTGAGAGACGATGATAAACTACTATTTTATGGTTTATCTTGTCCTTAATTGAGTGGTTTTTATCAACTCTTTACCCACTTATTCATACTATTTGCATGGTTTTACAATTCCTTCCCAAAATTTGTGCTATGATTGAAAACATGCTTCTTTGGCCTTATATTTGCTAATATTAATCCTCTCTTATTACTATTAGATGCTTTGATATGTGTGTTAAGTGATTTCAGAGATTACAGGGCAGGAATGGCTTAGAGGATGGAAAGGAAGCATGCAAAAATGGAAGGAATACAAGAAGTTGGAGAAACGACTAAGCTGTCCAGCCTGACCTCTTTGCACTCAAACAGCTATAACTTTAGCTATAGAGGTCCAAACGACGCGGTTCCAGTTGTGTTGAAAAGCTAACGTCTGGGGCTTCGATTTGATATATAATATACTATAGTTTCCTTGACGCTAGGCGACGCGACCGCGTGCTCCATGCAGACGCGTCGCAGTGACGAAAAACCAGCGTGGCAGATTTCTTCTCCGGCGATTTCTGGGCTACTTTTGACCCAGTTTTCAGCCCAGAACACATAGATTAGAGGCTATAAAGTGGGAGAATGCATCCATTCATGAGGAGGCTTTTCATAATTCACTTTTCATAGGATTTAGATGTAGTTTTTAGAGAGAGAGGTTCTCTCCTCTCTCTTAGGATTAGGATTTAGGATTTCTCTTAGTTTTAGGAGTGCCTCTCAATCCCAGGTTCAATGTTCTTTTACTTTATATTTATCTCTTACTTTCAGATACTTTAATGCTTATATTAGTTATGTTGCCTATTTGGCTTATGCTATATTCATGTTATGATTTTCTTAATTAATATTATTTGAGGTATTTCAGTTTATTATTGCTCCCTTTTATTTACATTATTGTTATTCCCATCCGAAGACATTTTTATTCCAGTAGATTTACTTTTCTCCTTTTGGTCTTGGTTAAGAAATCAGTAACTCAGGAGTCATCAAACTCAAACATGATTGATAATTGTTATCTTTGTTAATTAAATTGAACTTCAATAATCCCAATCTTTTCTTAGGAAATAAATAGGATCCGAAGATCAAACCAATTAATCCCTTGACCTTCCTTTACCTTAGTAAAGGTTAACAAAGTGGAATTAAGATTCAATTTTCATCATCATTGATAAGGATAGCTAGGATAGGACCTCTAATTTCTCATACCTTGCCAAAAGTTTATCTTACAGTTATTTATTTATTTTACAGTCATTTACTTATTTTAATTGCAATTTACATTACTTGCTCTTTCTTTCCAAAACCCCCAATTTACAAGACTCATAACCAATAATAAGAACATACCTCCCTGCAATTTCTTGAGAAGACGACCCGAGGTTTAAATACTCGGTTATCAATTTTAAAGGGGTTTGTTACTTGTGACAACCAAAACGTTTGTATGAAAGGACTTTTGAAGGTTTAGAAACTATACTTGCAACGAGGATTTATCCGCAAATTTCTAGACCACGCAAAAGTTCTCTCATCAAAATGGCGTCGTTGCCGAGGAATTGCAAACGTGTGCCTTATTATTGGTTATATTAAATATTTGCTTTTTACTTGTTTATTTGTTTTTATTTTTATTTTTATTTTTTTTTCTTTTTCGTAAATTAAGAGGTTATTGGTTTTTATTTAGTTATTAAAAATTTTTTCAAAAAATTTTTTTTCTTGGTGTTCATCTTGATCTTCAAGTTGTTCTTCGTGTTCATCTTGACCTTCAAGTTGTTCTTAGTTGTTTTCTTCGTTTTGATCTAAAAATTTTGAGTTTGGTGTCATTTTATTGTTTTTCTCTTTCCTCATTAAATTAAAAAATTTAAAACTCAAATTTCAAATTTCAAATTTCAATTTTTAAAATTCAAATTTAAAAATTTAAAATTAAAATCTCAAATTTAAAAATTTGAAATTTCAAAATTTAAATCTTTTTCAAAAAAAATCATATCTTTTTCAAAATCTTATCTTATCTTATTTCAAAAATCAAATTTCAATATTTAAATTTCAATTTTCAAATTTTCAAAATTCAAATTTTCAAAATTTAAATTTCAATAACCTTTTAATTTAAAACTGTTTTTATTTTTATTTTTAATTTTTATTTGCTACTATGAACTCTCACCCCTTTGGCTATGAGTCTGGTTACAATTATGTTGCTGGAAGAGGAAATTACAAGGAGAACAGGCATCAAGGTTGGAACAATCAAAGATGGGAGGAGCCACAAGGATTTGATCAACCCTCATGGCAACAACCACCTCCAATGGACTATCAACAACCGCCACCATATGCCTATGAACCCTCTCCTCAAAATAACTCTGGACCACCATACTCACAAGCCCCTTACCACCAAACACCACCATATGACCCTAACCCACATCCACCATACCAACCACCCTATGAACCGAATGAGCCATACGTAGATCCACCCCAACCTCCATTGGATAACAATACACTCATCTCTAACATCATTGGTCTCACCTCTACACTCCAAAATCTTATATCCCGCATGAACCAACCCTCTACTTCCAATATTCAACCCTCAAGTTCTAGTGCACTTCTTTTTCAACCACATAATGATCTTTTCATTCCATCACCACCCTCCATGGAAAAGCACCCACATCCATCAGTCCAAGAGCAAGATGATCCCAATTATGCTATTGATATGGAACAGGAAAGAAGGAATCATCTTCGCGAATCCATACTTCATAAAGAGCTAGAGGAGGCCCTACGGGTAAAGGTAGGAGAGACCCTTAAAGATGAAAGAGTAGTTGAAAGGAGTTGTCATGGAAAGAAAATCATTGAGGATAAGTACGATTTTATACTTAAACAACTGGACAAAGCAGCATTTATTAAAAAGGAAGAAGTGGTTGCAGACTTAGGAGATGCTGAACCTCCATGGGAAAGTCAGGTTATAGAACCTCCTTCCAAGGTGATTGAAATTGATGTTGAGGAGGGTGTACAACCTCCAAAGCATATCATAGTTGAAGACTTGGAAGAGGTTGGTCAGGAGATGGAGATTAAAGAAGAAAAAGCACTACCTCCCATGCCCTTGGTAAGTAATGAAGAAGAGATTGAATTGGAAGAAAGCTACCAAGAGGAAGAGGTTGAAATTAAAGAAGTTTGCAAAGAGGTGGAAGTGGTCAAAGAAGAACACAAAGGAGTGGAGCTTGCAAGATCATTAGAAACCCCTCCCCCTAAGTTGCCATCATCCTTCACAACATTCAAGTGGGTAAAATTCATATCCCTTAGCTTTCTAATTCCACTTGAATATGGGCTACTGGAGACGGATGGTCAACTTAGAGCTCTTTGTGGCATTAAGAGCAAGAGGAAGATGGTCAGTGGTAAGAATTGTCCTGCAAGGTTCATTATGGTTGGAAGCTTTAAGTTTAAACGCAAAGGTTAGTGTAGAGCTCAATTGAATGGGTCTAGGAAGTTGTTTGGACGCTTCACTGAGAATTCTAAAGCTGAACCACCCGGATGGAATCATGATAATCAACTTGAAGACGGGTGTAGAAACAAGATTTGGGATCCCGGAGGCCATTGGAATTCCAAACATTGGTGGAGATTCCTGGATGAGTTCAAGCACAAGCCACTATAACAAAAAGCTCACCAAATGTCCAACTTAAGGACTTTAACTAAAAGTGCTAGGTGGGAGACAACCCACCATGGTATAATCGTTCCTTTTTCACTTTTATTTAGTTTTATTTGTTTTCGAGTTTTATTTTATTTTATTATATTGAACCTGGAGTTTTGCATCACATTCATATTAACACTGCATTCTGCATTTTTTCAGATTTAAAAAAAAAAAGCACGCACGCGACGCGTCCGCATCACCAGTGCAATGGGAAGAAAAGAAAACGAACAGAAAGTCACGCGAGAGCGTGGCTGGAGGTGCGCCTTTAGCATAATTTGACCCCACGCGACCGCGTCGCCCACGCGTCTGCGTCATGTGGGAACTTTGGCCTCCCACGCGACCGCGTCACCCACGCGGCCGCGTGACATGAAATTCGACGTCAAAAGGGTGCATAGCCGAAAGTTATGCTGGGGTGGTGCTGGACTGGCGCTGGACGCGCAGTCCCTCTCACGCGATCGCGTGCCTCACGCGTCCGCGTCGTACCCCAATAATTGACCACTCACGCGATCGCATGCCCATGTGATCGCGTCACCCAAGATTTGGCATTTAATGATTTTGAACAGAGAGTTGTGCGAGTGTGTGGCTACCTTCGCGCCAATGGCATAAAACGGGTCACGCGCCGACGCGACCGCGTCAATCAGTTTCAGCGCAAGTCGCGCGATCGCGTGCCCCACGCGTCCGCGTCGCTTGTGCCGCACAGCTTATCCTAATTTGCCAAATATCTTATCTTTTCTTCCCCAATCCTAATTTTTCCTCCCTCCTTTCTTACTTACTTCTTCTTCCCTTCTTTCCCTTCTTTCCCTTCTCATTCTTCTTATCTTTTATTTTATTTTATTTTATTTATTTGAATATTTCATTCATTGCATTTTAATTTAGTGCATATTTTTATTTTCTTTTCTAAATTTATTATTTTTTTCTTTGGTGTTAAATGTTCTTAGTCAACTGTTGCATCTTTTCTTGAATTATTTTTTTGACTTGTTTTACACTGTGGGACGATATTAATTATCTGCCAATGCCAATCTTTTATGATATTTGCACTTCATTTGCATTGACATGAACTTATATTGATATTTTCATTACCCACACTCCTCCCCTTTGTTGCAAATTTTGCACCACTGGTATGCCATGTGCTTCTATTGTTTTCTCACTTGCATGTTGTAGCTACCATGTAATTGGGACCCTTATTATCTGGCATTAACACCCATATTTTATTTATTTTCTATCTTTATTTTTGGGTTACTTTTTCTTTTCCCTCTTCTTTCAGGATGGCCACCACGAAGGGAGTGGAAAAACTTCTTAAGGGGAGACAAACAAGTCCATCTGCACAATCCTTGAAGAAAAGCATCAGTTGGAACAACCCGTCCATCTGCACATCTCAGCATGCACCGAGGACGGTGCAATCTTTAAGTGTGGGGAGGTCGATACCGATCTCCATGGGTTAGTTACCTTCTTTTCAACACCAATACTCTATTTTCTTAATTTGTTGATTGTTGCATTTGCATGTTTGTTTGATTTTATGCATTTAGTTACTACTTGGTTGAAGTAATATTTTCTTTTTCAAAATTTTTTTTTTAGTATTTCACTAATTTAAATAAAAAAATATAACTTTTTATGTCAAAACTTGTTTGAAGTTGTATTTGGAACATGAATTATAGCTAAGAACACACAACCTGTGAGATTTTGAGCTTATTTACATGGTTACATTATTTAACCATAAATTTTTATTCTTGTGTGTTTTCTTCTTTATGATTACAATCTTTGCTTTGTTCCATTCTATATGTCGATTATTTAGTGTATTTACATGCTTGCATATGATTGAGGCCATTATTTGCTATTAGCTCACTTATCCCAAATAACCCTACCTTTTACATCACATTTGTTAGCCACTTTGAACTTTTTAACCCCCTTCTGTTTCATAACCACATTACTAGCCTTAAGCAGAAAAACAAAATAAAAATTCCAAGTTGAATCCTTGGTTAGCTTAAGACAGTTATTGTGTATAATTTAAGTGTGGGAAAATTGTGAGAACTTGGGTTAATAAGGGAATGTATCATGTTTCTAATTTTGAATATTGGAAAATTTGGGTACCTACTCATGTAAAACAAAAAAATTAAAAATTCCATATGCATTAAAAAAAAGAGAAAAAGAAAAAGAGAAAAAAAATATGTATAATATAAATAAATAAATAAGGGGACAAAATTACCCCAATGTTAAGTTAATAAAAGATTAATGCATATGTGATAAAATTAAAGAAAAATTGATACATGAGTATGAAATGCAAAAGTGAAGACTATGGATAGCTAGGCATGAATTAGAATTATATAGAGTATATGTATGTTAGGTGAAAGCTTAGGTTAGTCAAGGATTCAATTTATAGCTCACTTAGCCATATATATACCCTCACCCTTACCTTGGCCCCATTACAACCTTGAAAAGACCTCATGATGTTTGCATTGGTACATTAAATACTTGTTGATTGGTTAGATGAAGAACAAGGTTTAGAAAGCATGATTAGAGAAGAGTAGAGTGAATTACCCTATACACTTGAGAGATTAGAGTGCATATACACTACCAGTGAGGGTTCAATGCTTGATTCTATGTTCCCTGCTTTCATGAGCTATCTTCTTACAAGTTTACTTGCTTTTTTTTTATTGTATGATTTGAATTAGTGAAATCTGATTTATATTTGTCTTGGAAGACTTATTTACTATTAACCAAGTAGGTAGAAACATTTTGCATGTAGTTGCATTCATATAGATAGGTTGCATTTCATATATTTTACCATTCCTCTTCATCTTTATAGCTTCTCTTGAGCTTAGCATGAGGACATGCTAGTGTTTAAGTGTGGGGAGGTTGATAAACTACTATTTTACGGTTTATCTTGTGCTTAATTGAGTGGTTTTTATCAACTCTTTACCCACTTATTCATACTATTTGCATAGTTTTACAATTCCTTCCCAAAATTTGTGCTATGATTGAAAACATGCTTCTTTGGCCTTATATTTGCTAATATTAATCCTCTCTTATTACCATTAGATGCCTTGATATGTGTGTTAAGTAATTTCAGAGATTACAGGGCAGGAATGGCTCAGAGGATGGAAAGGAAGCATGCAAAAGTGGAAGGAATACAAGAAGTTGGAGAAATGGCTAAGCTGTCCAACCTGACCTCTTCGCACACAAACGGCAATAACTTTAGCTACAGAGGTCCAAACGATGCGGTTCTAGTTGCGTTGGAAAGCTAACATCCAGGGCTTCGATTTGATATATAATATGCCATAGTTTCCTTGACGCTAGGCGACGCGACTGTGTGCTCCATGCGGATGCGTCGCAGTGACAAAAAACTAGCGTGGCAGATTTCTTCTCCGGTGATTTATGGGCTGCTTTTGACCCAGTTTTCAGCCCAGAACACACAGATTAGAGGCTATAAAGTGGGAGAATGCATCCATTCATGAGGAGGCTTTTCATAATTCACTTTTCATAGGATTTAGATGTAGTTTTTAGAGAGAGGTTCTCTCCTCTCTCTTAGGATTAGGATTTAGGATTTCTCTTAGTTTTAGGAGTGCCTCTCAATCCCAGGTTCAATGTTCTTTTACTTTATATTTATCTCTTACTTTCAGATACTTTAATGCTTATATTAATTATGTTGCCTATTTGGCTTATGCTATATTCATGTTATGATTTTTTTAATTAATATTATTTGAGGTATTTCAGTTTATTATTGCTCCCTTTTATTTACATTATTGTTATTCCCATCTGAAGACATTTTTATTCCAGTAGATTTACTTTTCTCCTTTTGGTCTTGGTTAAGAAATCAGTAACTCAGGAGTCATCAAACTCAAACATGATTGATAATTGTTATCTTTGTTAATTAAATTGAACTTCAATAATCCCAATCTTTTCTTAGGAAATAAATAGGATCCGAAGATCAAACCAATTAATCCCTTGACCTTCCTTTGCCTTAGAAAAGGTTAACAAAGTGGAATTAAGATTCAATTTTCATCATCATTGATAAGGATAACTAGGATAGGACCTCTAATTTCTCATACATTGTCAAAAGTTTATCTTACAGTTATTTATTTATTTTACAGTCATTTACTTATTTTAATTGCAATTTACATTACTTGCTCTTTCTTTCCAAAACCCCCAATTTACAAGATTCATAACCAATAATAAGAACATTACCTCCCTGCAATTCCTTGAGAAGACGACCCGAGGTTTAAATACTCGGTTATCAATTTTAAAGGGGTTTGTTACTTGTGACAACCAAAACGTTTGTATGAAAGCACTTTTGAAGGTTTAGAAACTATACTTGCAACGAGGATTTATCCGCAAATTTCTAGACCACGCAAAAGTTCTCTCATCAGACGACCTGAGGTTTAAATACTTCGGTTGATTTTTATTGGGTTTGCTTAAGTGACAAACAAATTAAATTTGGTTGAGGTTTAATTGTTGGTTTAGATCTATACTTGCAATGCGACTACTTTTGTGAAATTCTTTACCGACGATTTTTCTCCTGTCATTCGTCCCGCATGCTCCAGGTTAATTTTTGATATTTGGTAACAATGAAGATTGATAATATGAATTGAAATTGAATAAATATTGGTAGCGTTGATTTGTGTTGATTAGGAATTTCTCTTATAAAAAGAAGAATTTCGTTGTAAGCATAGCTCCAAACCAACAAACAACTCTCGCCATCAAATTAAAATTATGGTTTTGTCACAATTAACAAGCCCCAAATAAGCATTAACCAGAGTATTTGGACTCTGGGTCGTCTCCCTAGGAACCAATGGAGTGCATGCGTATTGGCTATGATGGGGTAAAAAGGGGTTTTTGTTTATGAGATGGCAAGAAAGTAAATTAAGCGAGTAAGTAAAGAAAACAAAATAAAGAACTCTTTGCTAAGACTTGGGTACTTGAGATCACAATCCTAGTTAACACCAATTATTGATAATTATGAGAGGCCAACCCAATAAGTCTACTTCTCGAAGCCTTAAGTACGTAACATTTACTCCTAGACTGGAAGTATGTCAAATAGGCCTAATCACATCCACTCATAAGTCCTAACCTCCCTACCAATTGACTTAGTAGTGGGTTAGCGTCAATGAGCTTCAAATTGATCACACAGGGTTCTCAAATTACCAAATCCATTGTATCCAAAAACTCAAGATCACTCAAGTCCCTTGGCTTAGACCAAGAGTGGATAAAACTACTCAAGAACTAAAGAGAGCATTTCATCAAACACTTAGAGTGCAATAAAAATTGACATCATAAATTGCAAAGATACTAAAATCTACAACTATTAATTGCAAAAAAAGTGAGGTCACAACTCAATTCATCAATTAAAGAAACTTCAACATCAAAATTGTATTAAATATAAACAAATCCAACATGAGTCATCATCACAAACGAGAGCAAATTGAGAAACTAGCATAAAAACTAAGAGGATCAAGGTGTAGAAATGAGAGATTATGGAAGAAACAAGATGAGATTAAGTAATTAAACATGAAATTAAAATATTCTAACCTAATTCTAAAGAGAAGAGGGAGCTTCTCTCTCTAGGAAACTAACTAAATGCTCATGTTGGCTAAACTAATTGCCCCCCCTTTGCTTGGACTTTAATTCTGCATGAAATACACTCAGAAACAAGTTGGATTTGGGCCTGGGCAGCTCAGAAAACGCCCCCAGCGTTTTGCCTTCAAGTGGGCCACGTGAGAGTATTGGCGCGTGCGCGCCATGTGCGCGTGCGCGTCGCTGGCAAATTCTCAACCCGCGCGGACGCGGCATGTACGCGAGCGCGTCAATAGGCGAAATCACTTTTGCGCGTGCGCGCCTGGTGCGCGTGCGCGACCTTTGGTGCATTCCCAATCTTTGTTTCTCCATGCATTCTCCCTTTTTGTATGCTTTTCTCTTCATTTCTTCCATCCAATACTTGCCTTACGGACCTGAAATCACTCATCAAACACATCAAGGCATCGAATGGAATTAAAGTGAATTAAAATCACCAATTTAGGGCCTAAAAAGCATGTTTTTACACTTAAGCAAAATTCAAAGGAGAATTACAAAACCATGCTATTTCATTGAATAAATGCGAGAAAAAGTGACAAAATTCCCCCAAAATAAGCACAAGATAAATCACGAAATCAGGGTTTATCAAATCTCCCCACACTTAAACTAAGCATGTCTTCATGCTAAAATCAAGAAGAAGCAAAAGGGTATTAACATTTATTCAATGCAACTACTAAATGCAATCTATCTACATGATGCAATGGCTTAGTCAAAATAAATCAACTTCCAAGAATACGCATATAAGCACAAGGGCTAAGGTATTAGCAATCAAGTAAACCACAATTGGATTGAATCATTGAAAGAGTTCACAAACTTGCAAGAGAAGATGATCATGGGTGGAAACATGTAATTGAGCGATCGAACCCTCGCCGGATGTGTATCCGCTCTAAGCACTCAAGTGTATGGGGTTGATTCACTCAATTCTCCCCTAATCATGCTTTCCAAGATTTGTTTTTCATCTAACAATCAACAATCACTTTATGCATGCATACAAATATCATGAGGTCTTTCCCATAGGTTGTAATGGGGCTAGGATTAAGGTAAGATGCATATGGTCAAGTGAGCTTGAGATTTGAATCTTTGATTAACTTAAACTTCCCACCTAACCTATGACAACCTATACAATTCAAAACAAACTTAACTACCCATTCTTCACTTTTCTCACACACTCATGTATTCTCTTTTTGATCACCATACATATGCATTGATTTTTATTGAACTTTGAACTTTGGGGCATTTTGTCCCCTTTTTATTGCTTTTCTTTTTCTTTCTTTTATATATGAGAAATTTATTAAAATTTTTTTTTCATATATATACAAGAGCATCAATGTATATGGTTTACACATGATTAATACATGAATATGTATCCAATTCCCAATATTTTTCAACAAGAAACATAAACACACTTTTATCTTTACCCAATGTTCCCAACTTTCCGAAAATCAGATGATAAACACTCTCACTAGCCTAGGCTAATCAAAGATCCAAATTAAGGGATATTTATTATTTTTTCGCTTAGGCTTGTAATGTGCTACAATTAAGAACAAATGGGTCAAGTATAGGCTCAAAATTGGCTAACAATGGAGGATAAAAGGTAGGCTATTTAGGTAAGTGAGCTATTTGAACAATGGCCTCAATCATATAAATGCATATATACACAAATTAATGGACATATAGAATTAAACAAATCAAGGATTACAATCATAAGAGGAGAATACTGCACACAAGAATGGAAGTAAGTGGTTATGTATGATGCAACCACACAATTAGGCTCGATTCTCACATGCTTGTGTTCTCAGCTCAAAACATGATCCACAAGTATATAGCTCAAGCAAGTTCTAAAAAAGATTTCAGCCAATTGGGGTGGTGCTCTAAAAATGAATTTCTTGGAAATTTTCATCATATTGACTACGCTTATCCTAACGCAACATTGTGATTTAGAAAATTTTAAAAATTCTCCTAGTTTACCCCTTTTTCAATCAAAACGCATTTCTTATATAAAAAGGGTTGACTAGATTTTTAGCAATCCAGAAATTATTTTCTAATCACACTCAACAACTAAGATGCAATATATATATATTGCATCTTAGTTGTACAGTAATACTAAGAGTGTGCACAACCAAAATAAAAGTATCTATGATAGCATAAATATGTACAGTAATCCCAAAATGATATAAACCATAAAGTGCGGAATAAAACAAAATAAAGTAGTAGCGAATAGAGATAAAAGTCTGAAGGTTCACCACATGGATGCAAACACCGGTCACAAACGGTGACCTCCCCACACTTTAGAATTAAGCATCATCCTCGATGCTACTAATGAAGCTCAAGATGGGGGTTAACAATCGCATCAGGCTGTGGCTCATGCTCAGGCTCGGGCTGTAGGGCTGGAGGTGGTACTGGCTGTGGCTCAAGTACTGGCTGTGGCTTAGGTACTGGTTGTGGAATGTCGTGCAGGACCTCAGGAGGCTGTTGGACCTCAGTGGTAGTCTGCGTCTCTAGTGGTGTCTCCTGCTGTGTCGCCTCCTCGCTATGCTCCTCCTCCTGGTCCTGCTCGTCAGAGGCGGGAGAGTCTGGAAGTGGAGGAAGCTCAATGCCCTGTGATGCAAACACCTGGTCTATGCGGTCAAGACGTTGCATGACACGACACTCGAAGCGCACCATGAAGCGAAGAAGGTGCCGCACCAACAGATAAGTCGGTTCAGGTGTTGGTGGTGGTGGTGGTAAGGATGCTGCTGCTGCTGTGGAGGAAAAGGGTCCTGCTGCCTCAACTGCCGCTCTAGCCCGAGAACGACGTCTAGCCGAGGGCTTCTCGTGCACCCATCCACCGCATGGAAGAGTAACTTCTTTGTCGTCGTCATCTGGGGGTGGTGGTGTCGCATCATCGTCCTCCCACGGGACATCAGCTAGCTCAGCCAAACTAGTAACCAGTGTAGGAAACGGTATCAAGCCGCGGATGTGAGCTCTCCACATGCTATGCCTAATCAGCTGGGGGAAATACACCTCTTTCCCTTCCATGACACACCCAATCAGAATCAGCATATCCATCGGAATCTCTGAGAAGTGAGTGGTGGGCAGGACATAGTGGGCAAAGATCTGCTGCCAGGTCCTAGCTTCCCTAGACAGATATGCAGATAGCATCCCCTTAGGCTTCTTGTTGTTCACATCCATCACCCAAGGAGCATCTGGTGTAGCAATTACGCGCCTAAGCGCCTCATAATCAAAAGTCATGGAGAGAATAGCCACCTCTGTGTGCTGGTAGGCACAGGTCTCAGGAGTACCAACTCTGTAAAGCAGTGCATCCCCTATAGCCTCTTCAGTGATCATAATCTCTCTACCCCTTACGTGCACTGATTCCAAGTTCACTCGGAAGAAGTTACAGTAAAACTCTTTAACCCATGAGATGTTAATCCTTCCTAGGTCCCTATCAACGAAATCCAATCCCAACTCTGAAATATGGCCGTTTATGGCACGCCTCACGTCATTGGGAAGATTCAGCTTCTTCTCAATGTTCAGATTTTTCTTTTTATAACGAGAGAAGCGTAGCTCATAGTAGAGGTTGGGGAATTTGGTTGAATAAGTGGATGGAAGTGACTAATTTTCTATATCTTCTTCATTCAACTGATTCTTGGCATAGTTAGCATATGGTATGGGGGTAGAGGTCTTGGAGCGCTTCCTCTTTTTGGAAGTGGTGGCTATAGCTTTTCCTTTATCCGACATCCTGAAAAACAGAGATAATACAATATAAGCATATAGCCAAGTAGGTGTAAAGCTCTCAAAGCAAAGCGTACTCATGAAGTGAAGAAAGAAAGGAGATTTCTTGGAATGCAAGCAAACAGAATTCAGAATTTAAACCAAACTGCAAACCAAGAATTCAAACCATATTTTTCACATTATTCGTTTACTGAGCTTAGAAAGCACCATATCTAAAAGAATGATATAGAGAGTTAAGTTGAAAACCAAAAGAGGTTAGTCGGTTAAACAAGTTAAAGTCAGAAATCAGTTTGAAAATCAGTGATATGGTGATTACTAGTTCAATTCGAAAGGAATGCACAAAACAGGGATGCAAGCATGTTCACAATCATGAATTGCAATAAGTCATTGATGATGAAATATGATATAGCTAGAAAGCAACTAATGTAAAACAAACCATCAATCAATGCAAGGATCACTAGTAATGTTGGTGAAATCAAAACTTTGAGAAACAAGTGAATCAAGCATATTTGACACCAACTCTAGCAATGCATACAAGTCACAAGTTCAAATATGAATTGGAAATCTCATGGTTTATGTGACTTGATGAGACTATATAAGAACATAAGGAATTATTTGGTCACATAGATTAGAACATTCAAACTCGTGTGTGTATGCAAAAGAGGCACAAAATTTAAGGAAATCACAAGTGATGGTCGCTTAGGAAATTTATTAAAACCAGTCAATGATTATACGCAAATCATCATGCATCTCAAGCAAAGAGTTTAAGCAAGACCAAAACTTGTCCCTAAGGGTTTTCCAAAACCATTTAAGCAACAAGCTTCTAATTGAACAGAAATCATCAACTAGAGGTTGCTACATCCATCAAACAAGGTTGATTTAAGGACTATGGTTAAGAAAAATTCGGCAGCATTTCAGCAGCAAATTGGCCATTTTCCAAATTCAAACAGTCAAAGCAGATTCTATATGAATTCATTAACAATTAGAAACACAAAATCATACATATATGAGTTCATATGAATATAACAGATAGCCAACAGTTCAGCAACAAAGCAATTCAGATAAAACAGATAACAGGAGTAGTTGCTTCAATCAGCATTCCCTTCACCAATCCATCACAAGTAAGCAGCATGAACAAATTACATGAACACAGAGCAATGCAGCAAAACAGAGCAATTTTACACAGCAACAGAAATTCAAACAATGCCTAAATCCACTACTCAGCCCAGATTCGCTAACCACCTAAATCAAACTAAACTAACTAACTAAACTAATCCTAACTACACTAATGGAATTACAATAAGCAGTAAAAAGAAGTAGAACAGGGGGAACAGAAACCTGGGGTGCAAAAGCTAAACGGGGCAAATGGAATGAAGGCGAAGTGGAGTGAGAAAGAGTGAGAGAGTGGAGGTTGCACGGTGATGGCGGCGGTGGTCATGGTCGCTCGCTGGAGGGCAGCCGCTGGTTGCTGAACAGAGGAAGTGTTGGTGGAAGAGAAATGGAACGTTGGGGACGAAGGGGGTGTTGCGCGAATGCCCTAGGGCTTCGCATCTCTGGTTAAATGGGGTTTTTAAATCCACGCGAGCGCGCACCGTGCGCGTCCGCATGGGTGATAGAAATAGGGAGATGGCGCGAAGGCGCCATACGCGCTTACGCGTATATGGACGAGTTAAGGGTTGGCGCGGACGTGTACAGTGTGCGTCCGTGCGGGTATGCTAGGCCAGAAGCACAAAAGAGGCCCAGAGTTGGCACAACTCTCGGGTCCTTTGGCCTGGGTGATGCTAAAACACATCGACGCGCGCGCATCGTGCGCGTTCGCGTGGATGTCATGAGCTTATGGAATGGGCGCGGAGGCGCGAAGTACGCCAACGCGTGTATGAAGAAATAGGGAGTGGCGCGGACGCATACAGCGTGCGTCCACGTGGATTGAGACACAGAGTTGGCCCAAAAGTGGCACAACTCTTTGGTCCTTGGCCCAGATAGTTGAAATGGGCAGCCTACGCGTGCGCGCGCTTTGCGCTTGCGCGTAGGTTGGTTTTTTTTTTTTAATGAGCATCAAAAAGAGCTCATAACCTTCCCATTCTTCTCTGAAACTCTAAACTAGCTAAGATGCAAGATTAAGCGTATTTTGAAACATAGGAGATTCTTCAAATAACTTGAGAAAACTTGCAATTCAAGCAAAAACTCAATTCAAAGAATTATCCCTTATTAAAGCATAAAATGTATAAACATCTTAGCAAGCAAAGAAAAATATACCAAGAAGTAAAGAAACTATATACAATGGAACCCAATTCATTCATTCATTATATCTACAAGAGAATGGAAAGAGTTTACCATGGTGGGGTGTCTCCCACCAAGCACTTTTAGTTTAAGTCCTTAAGTTGGACATTGGGAGGCTTCTTGTCAAGGTGGCTTGTGCTTGTATCCATCCTTGAACCTCCAAGAGTGCTTGTCCTTCATTCGGTTGTCAGAAGTTCCAACCTTCTTCATTAAGCTTTGGTGAGGTCCTTTCCAAGACGTGAGCTCCCGAGATTGACCTTCGCAAGATAATCCAGGATCCCATATCTTGTCCTCGCACCCATCTTCTAGTTGATTGCCTTGACTTTGTTCGGGCGACGAGAAAACAGAATTCTCATGGAAGCACCAAACTACTCTCCTAGACCCAATTAATCGAGCATTACACCAACCCATGCTCTCCAATTTCGAGCTTCCCACCATAATGAGCCTAGATTTAGAACGCCAACCACCAAACATCCTCCTCTTTCGCTTAATTCCACAAAGCGCCCTAAGTTGGCCATCCGTTTCAAGCAAACCATACTCAAGTGGGATAGTAAAGATGAGAGTTAGAAGTTTACCCATCCAAGCGGAGGATTGGATGACGAACTAGGTGTGGGAGTTTCCAAAGATCTTGATAAAGCATGCTCTACTCCCGTCCATCCTCTTCTAGAGGTTTCCACCACTTGGCGAGGTTCTTCAAGTTCCTCCTCATGCCGAGCTTCCTCAAGTTCACCTCCTTCTTCACCAATTTCTTCTATTTCTTCCCCATCACTCTCATCATAAATAGGAGATAAAGTAAAATCTACCTCGTCATCGAATCTAGACATTTTGGGGAAGGACTCTTCAAACTCGGACGGATCATATGTTGATTCGGAATCGTTATAGATAGGAGCATTTGTTGCTTGGAATACTTCTCCCAGTTTTTCATCTTCAGTAAGCCTTGGAGGCTTCAAGTCTTCCTCAACCTTGCTTTCTAATCCACTGGGGAAGGGTTCAACAAGATCGTCAAGGGGGTTGATCAACATGGGTAAAAAATCACTAGTGATGGAACCTACTTCTTGATCAATTTCCTTCGACTCTCTGTTTACTTCTGCAACATTACTTTTTTCTTCGACATCCCCTTCAAGCTTCTTGGAAGAGGGTTCTTCAATTCGAGATTCCTTTATATGCTCAACGTATCCCAAACATCCATCCACTACTTCCTTTTGTTCGCTAATCTCTATCTTCTCCCCTTGTCGTCCTTCTTGCTTGAATTCTCCTTTCTCACCATTGAGCTTCAAGTTCATACTCTCACTAAGCTCCTTGATTGTTTCTCCACATTCAACAATGGGGGTACTTAAAGTGCATGAACTTAGGTGAGACGTTAAGTGATTCACGGCTTCTACCATGCTAGCTATCCTTACTCTTAGCTCCTTAAACTTAGTTTCATCCTCCTCTTACCGCCTTAAGATGTGAGATTCAAGGTCTCTCAGTTCTGATATAAAGGCTTCGTCGGGAGGTAGTGGTGGAAGAGAGGGTTCCTTGGTTAAGGGAAGATTATTGTAATCGGAAGGTGGTTCATGTTGGTGGAGTTCTTGAGGTGGTGTATGTGGAAATTGTGGTTCTTGGGGATATTGGTATTGGGATGGTGGTCGTTCCATATGTGATTCGAACGGTGGTTGATATGGTATGTATGAGTTATGGTCATGTAGAGTGGAATGGTGGTGTGAGGCTTGTGAATATGATGTGTGGCTATATTGAGGAATGGGGTCACATGCATATGAGGATTGTGGTTGACAACCACAACAAGGGTCATCACACACATTGGACTGGCGTACGTTAGGATCGGAATTATACCCATAGGAGTTCATAGGAGGTTGTTGCCATGAAGGTTGTTCATAAGCTTAAGGTTCCTCCCATCCTTGATTCCCAAATCCTTGATGCATATCCTTATTGGAGCTTCCATTTCCTACAACATAGTTTGAACTACACTCATAGCCAAAAGGATGAGAATTCATAATGAAATAGAAAATAAAGACAAAGGGCAATAAGAAATAAAGAAGATAAAATCCTAACTAGTAAAAACTGGCAAACAAACCAAAGTTCAAGCTATTCAAAATATGTACAATAGCCAATAACATAGCACCATTGGCTCCCCGGCAATGGCACCATGAATTTGGTAGCGTTGATTTGTGTTGATTAGGAATTTCTCTCATAAAAAGAAGAATTTCATTGTAAGCATAGCTCCAAACCAACAAACAACTCTCGCCATCAAATTAAAATTATGGTTTTGTCACAATTAACAAGCCCCAAATAAGAATTAACCAGAGTATTTGGACTCTGGGTCGTCTCCCTAGGAACCAATGGAGTGCATGCGTATTGGCTATGATGGGGTAAAAAGGGGTTTTTGTTTATGAGATGGCAAGAAAGTAAATTAAGCGAGTAAGTAAAGAAAACAAAATAAAGAACTCTTTGCTAAGACTTGGGTACTTGAGATCACAATCCTAGTTAACACCAATTATTGATAATTATGAGAGGCCAACCCATTAAGTCTACTTCTCGAAGCCTTAAGTACGTAACATTTATTCCTAGACTGGAAGTATGTCAAATAGGCCTAATCACATCCACCCATAAGTCCTAACCTCCCTACCAATTGGCTTAGTAGTGGGTTAGCGTCAATGAGCTTCAAATTGATCACACAGAGTTCTCAAATTACCAAATCCATTGTATCCAAAAACTCAAGATCACTCAAGTCCCTTGGCTTAGACCAAGAGTGGATAAAACTACTCAAGAACTAAAGAGAGCATTTCATCAAACACTTAGAGTGCAATAAAAATTGACATCATAAATTGCAAAGATACTAAAATCTACCACTATTAATTGCAAGAAAAGTAAGGTCACAACTCAATTCATCAATTAAAGAAACTTCAACATCAAAATTGCATTAAATGTAAACAAATCCAACATGTGTCATCATCACAAACGAGAGCAAATTGAGAAACTAGCATAAAAACTAAGAGGATCAAGGTGTAGAAATGAGAGATTATGGAAGAAACAAGATGAGATCAAGTAATTAAACATGAAATTAAAATATTCTAACCTAATCCTAACATAATTCTAGAGAGAAGGGGGAGCTTCTCTCTCTAGAAAACTAACTAAAGGCTCATGTTGGCTAAACTAATTGCCCCCCCTTTCCTTGGACTTCAATTCTGCATGAAACACACTCAGAAATAAGTTGGATTTTGGCCTGGGCAGCTCAGAAATTGCCCCCAGCGTTTTGCCTTCAAGTGGGCCACGTGAGAGTATTGGCGCGTGCGCGCCATGTGTGCGTGCACGTCTGTGGCTGACGTTGGGATTTTTTGCGAGTAAAGAAGTTCATAAAAACAGTCGCGTTGTAGATATAGTCTCTAAACCGACAGAAATCCCTTCGTACAAACGTTTTGGTTGTCACAAGTAACAAACCCCTTAAAAATTGTTAATCGAGTATTCAAACCTCGGGTCGTCTTCTCAAGGAACTGCAAGGAAGTATGTTCTTACTATTGGCTATAAGGGTTGTAATCGGGGTTTAGAAGGTGAGAAGCAAGTGATTTGAATGACAAGTAAAGTAAATGGCAATTAAAATAAATAAATACTGTAAAGCAACTTTTGGCAAGGTAAGAAAAATTGGAAGTCCAACTTAGTTATCTCTCTCAACAATAATGAAAGTTGAATCTAAATTCCACTTAGTTAACCTTTACTAAAGTAAAGGAAAGTCAAGGGACTTATTAGTTTGACCTTCGAATCCTATTTATTTCCTAAGAAAAAGTTGGGATTATTGAAGTTCAGTTCAATTAGCAAGATAACGATTATTAATTATGCTGAGTTTAATAATGTTGAGTTACTGATTTCCTAACCAAGACCAAAAAGGGAAAAAGTAAATTGCTGGAATAGAATATCTTCATATTGGAAACAATGGTAACACAAATTAAAGAGAAAGCAATCAATAACTGAAATACCTCAAATAATCATTAGTTCAAATCATAACATGGAAAGGGTTCATAAGTCAATTATAAAAGTAATTAATCAACTCAAGTGCTGGAATAAATAAATAAAAGTGAAAAGGGAAGCTTAAAACAAAGAAACATAAAACCTGGATCGAGAGTCACTCTTAAAAATTAAGAGAAGTCCTAAATCCTAATCCTAATCCTAAGAGAGAGAGGAGAAAACCTCTCTCAAACTAAATCTAAATCATGGAAAGTGAAAATTGGCGAGCTCCCCTTGAATGGATGCATTCCCCCACTTTATAGCCTCTAGTCTATGTGTTCTGCACTTGGATTTGGACCAAAAAGGCTTCAGAATTCGCTTTGAGCGTATTCTGTAAATTATGATACGTGGCCTCTGTCACGCGTCCGCGTGGGTCACGCGATCGCGTCATCTGGAGTTTTCCTTGCCACGCGGTCGCGTCAGTCACGCGTCCGCGTCGTATGCGTTCTACTTAAGGTGCGCGGTCGCGTCAGTCATGCGGCCGCGTCGCTGCTTCTGCGCTTCTGGCACGCGATCGCGTCGTCCATGCGATCGCGTGGATACCAGTTTCTTCAGAACTCTGTTTCACACTTTTCTTCCATTTTTGTACGTTTCCTTTTCCATCCTTTAAGTCATTCTACCTTAGAAAATCTAAAACTACTCAACACACTAATCATGGCATCGAATGGAAATAAAGGTAATTAAAATAATTGATTTTAAAGCTTAGGAAACATGTTTTTCACATACATCACATAATAAGGAAGGGAAAGTAAAACCATGCAATTAATATGAATAAGTGGGTGAAGAGTAGATAAAAACCACTCAATTGAGCACAAGATAAACCATAAAATAGTGGTTTATCAACCTCCCCACACTTAAACAATAGCATGTCCTCATGCTAAGCTCAAGAGAAACTATAAAGATGAAGAGGAATGGTAAGATGTATGAAATGCAACCTATCTATATGAATGCAACTACATTTAAAAATATTTCTACCTACTTAGTTTAAAAGTAAATAAATTCTCCAAGACAAATACAAACCAATTTCCACTAATTCAAATCATACAATAAAAAGCAAGTGAACTTGTAAGAAGACAGCTCATGAAAGCAGGGAACATAGAATTTAAGCGTTGAACCCTCACTGGTAGTGTATATCACTCTAATCTCTCAAGTGTATAGGGTAATTCACTCTAGTCTTCTCTAATCATGCTTTCTAAAACTTTGTTCTTCATCTAACCAATCAACAAAATTTAGTATACCAATGCAAACATCATGAGGTCTTTTCAAGGTTGTAATGGGGCTAAGGTAAGGGTAAGGATATATATATATATATATATATATATATATATATATATATATATATATATATATATATATATATATATATATATATATATATATAAGGCTAAGTGAGCTAACAAATTGAATCCTTGACTAGTCTAAGATCTCACCTAACATATACATACTTTATACAATTTTAAACTACTTTACCTAACTACCCAAAATTTTCCCACTTGTATTACGTGCTCATGTATCAAACTTATTTTTGAATTTTGTCCCATGTGCATTGATTCTTTTTATTTTGCATTTGGGGTAATATATTTTTTTCATTTTTTTTTCTTCTTCTCTTTTTTTTTTTTTTTGTATCCCCTTATTTAATTACTTAATATATTTTTCTTCAATTCACATGGTAATTTAATTATTTTGATTTCACATGAGCATGCTTCCCAAATTTTTAAATAACTTATTCAATTTAATTCCCTACTTTTTCATATCATCCCATGTTTCCATAAAATTTCCCACACTTAAATTTTACACAATATCTATCTTAAGCTAACCAAGGATTCAACTTGGGATTCTTACTTTGTTTTTCTGCTTAAGGCTAGTAATGTGGTTATAAAACAGAAGGGATTTAAAAGCTCAAGGGGGCTAACAAGGCTGATGTAAAAGGTAGGCTAATTTTGGGATAAGTGAGCTAAAATCAAACAATGGCCTCAATCATATGCAAGCATGTAAATACACTAAATATTGGATATATAGAATGGAACAAAGTAAAGATTACAATCATAGAGAAGGGAACACACAGGAATAAAATATTTATGGTTAAATAATGTAACCATATAAATAAGCTCAAATCTCACAGGTTCTGTGTTCTTTAGCTCAAAAACCATGTTCCAAATACAACTTCCAAACAAGTTTAACACAAAATTTTTTTCAATTTAAATTAGTGAAATTTTTCAAAGATAGGGTCTTTAGAAGAAATTTATTATTTTTCAACCAAGTAGTATTTAAATGCAAACAATCAACTACATATGCAATCTATTATGTAATGCAACAATGAACTAATGAAGAAAATAAGACATTGGTGTTGAGAAGAGAATAACTAACCCATGGAGATCGGTATCGACCTCCCCACACTTAAAGATTGCACCGTCCTCGGTGCATGCTGAGATTTGCAGGTGGACGGGTTGTTTCAACTGTTGCTTTTCTCTAAGGATTGTGCAGATGGACTTGTCTGTCTCCCCATGTAAAACGTCTTTCGCTTTCCTTTCGGGTGGCCATCCTGAAAGAGAAAAGGAAGAAGAGTAACCCAAAAATAGAGATAAGAAAATAAAAGAAGTATGGGTGGGTTAATGCCAAATGATAAGGGTCTCATTTACATGGAAGCTTCAACATGTAAGTGAGAAAACAATAGAGGCCATGACATACCAGTGGTGCAAAATTGCAACAATGGAGAAGATAGTGGGGAAAGAGAGATAATATAAATTCATATCAATGCAAAAAGTAATACAGGTATAAAAGATTGGCATTGATTTAAATAATATTACCTAACCAGAATAAAACAAGTCATAAGCACCAAGATAATACCAGAAAAGATATAACAGTTGAATAAGAACATTTGAAAACCAATAGAAAAATAAAAATATGCAATGAATGAAAGTATGCAAATAAATGAAATAAAATAAAATAAAAGATAAGAAGAATGAGAAGGGAAAGAAGGGAAGAAGAAGTAAGTAAGAAAGGAGGGAGGAAAAATTAGGATTGGGAGAGAAAAGATAAGATATTTGGCAAATTAGGATAAGCTATGCGGCGCAAGCGACGCGATCGCGTAGGGCACGCGGTCGCGCGGCTTGCGCTTAAACTAATTGACGCGGTCGTATCGGTCACGCGGTCGCATGACCCGTTTTATGCTACTGGCACGAGGGCAGCCTCGCTCTCGCACAACTCTCTGTTCAAAAATCATTAATTGCCAAATATTGGGTGACGCGATCGCGTGGAGCACGCGATCGCGTGAGTGGGCACTTAGTAGGATGTGACGCGGCCGCGTGGGGCACGCGGTCGCGTGAGATGGACTGCGCGTCCAGCGCCAGTCCAGCACCACTCTAGCACAACTTTCGGCTGTGCACCATTATTATGTCGAAATCCTGGTCACGCGGCCGCGTGGGGCACGCGGTCGCGTGGGAGGCCAGTATTTCCACTCGACGCGGACGTGTCAGCGACGCGATCGCGTGGGACGATTTGTGCCACAGGCACGCCTCCAGCCACGCTCCAGCGTGACTCTCTGTTTGTTTTTATTTTCTCCCCTCTCCTTGCGATGCGGACGCGTCGCTGATGCGGTCGCATCGCATGGCGTTTTTTTTTTTTGTAGAATGCAGAATGCAGTATGCAGAATGCTATGCATGATTCCAGGTTCAATGAAGTAAAATGAAAAGGAAAAAAAAGCAATTAACAAGAAATAAATTGAAAAAGAAGCGACCATACCATGGTGGGTTGTCTCCCACCTAGCACTTTTAGTTAAAGTCCTTAAGTTGGACATTGGAGGAGCTTCCTGCTATGGCGGCTTATGTTTAAATTCGTCCAAAAATCTCCACCAGTGCTTGGAATGCCAATAGCCTCCGGGGTCCCATACTAGGCATGTAAAGCTTCTGAGCAGCTTCAAACAGATTGTTAGGCTCTCGGGGTGACAAACGTCAGAATAAACTCCAGGGTCCCAAGCCTTGCTTTTAAATCCGCCTCCGTCTTGATCTATATGTTTCCATCCGGGCGGTTTAAAAAGCAGAATCTCACCATGGTGATCAAACGTTCTCTGTGATCCATGCAATTGAGCATGATACCAATCCGTGTACTTCGAGGTGAAGCGTGGAACCTTATTGAACCTTGTGCACCAGCTCTGAGTGCGAGCTATTTCCCTCTTACTCTTAAAGCCGTAGAGAGCTCTAAGCTAGCCATCTGTTTCAAGCAAACCATATTCAAGTGAATAAGTAAAGTTATAGGTTAAGGATTGTACCCACTTGAAGCTTGTATTAGGTGGTAATGGCCTTGGGATAGGTGTTTCCGGTGGTTCTGTAAGTTCTACTCCCTTGTGCTCTTCTGTGAATTCCTCCACTTCTTTGCAAGAATCTACAATTGTATCTGTATCCTGGTCAGAGTCTTCTATGTCTTCCTCATCACTTGAGTCATAGATTGGAGGTTGAGAGAAATCTACCTCCGCATCGTTTTCATATTCACTTGGGGAAGATTCTTCGACCTCAGAGAATTCACTTGCGGATGCAAGTTCATTACTAAGAGAGCTAGACTTGTGACTATCACTATCAAGGGAATTTGCTTCTTGGATTATTCCGTCTGATTCTTCATAAACAACTTGCCTTGGAGATTGTACAATATCCTCCTTAGCATCAACTGTAGCGTCCTTGACGGAGTTCTCCTCAGTTCTGGATTCCCATGGAGGTTCAGCATCTCCTAAATCTTCAACCAACTCTTCTTCTTGAACAATGACAGCTTCTTCTACTTGTTCTAGTACAAATTCATGCTCTGTCTTGTCCACTGGAGTTTCTGGTATCTCCTTCATGCTACGCTCTTTGTTAGACTGTTCACATGGGGCTGTGGCTGACCCTTGTATATTTGAGCGTCTAGAAGCCCATTGAATTACTGCTTGCTCCAGTTGTCGAATAGTTGTTTGAAGTTTATTTACTGTTTCCTTTAGGCGAACCTCTGCTTCTCGGGTTGCCGGATTTGGACAGGACACATAGAGAAGTGGTGGTGGTTGGGAGTGATTGGATTGGAATCTGGGTAAGAAAGGATCATATGGTGGCGAATGGTGAAGAGAAGCTTGTGAGTGTGGTGGTTCGAGGTTCTGTTGAAAGGATGGTTTATATGCATGGGGTGGGGCTTGTTGGTAGTTACAAGGTTGTTTACCATTTCTTTTAGCTGGGTATGCACGGTAGAATGGTCTTTGTCCAGGATATTTCGGAGGGTGTTGCTGCCTAAAGGGTTGATTAGATCCTCTTGGCTCCATCCATCCTTGATTGGTCCGACCTTGATGCACATTCCTACTGTAACTTATATTTCCTTCAACAAAGTTAGAACCAAACTCAAAGCGAGAGGGGTGAGAATTCATGGTAGCAAATAAAGATAAAAAGGAAAAACAAAAAAAAATAAACAAGCAAAAGAAAAATATTTACAATAACCAATAATAGGGCACACGTTAGCAGTTCCCCGGCAACGGCGCCATTTTGACGTTGGGATTTTTTGCCAGTAAAGAAGTTCATAAAAATAGTCGCATTGTAGATATAGTCTCTAAACCGACAGAAATCCCTTCGTACAAACGTTTTGGTTATCACAAGTAACAAACCCCTTAAAAATTGTTAACCGAGTATTCAAATCTCGGGTCGTCTTCTCAAGGAACTACAAGGAAGTATGTTCTTACTATCGGCTATAAGGGTTGTAATCGGGGTTTAGAAGGTGAGAAGCAAGTGATTTGAATGACAAGTAAAGTAAATGGCAATTAAAATAAATAAATACTGTAAAGCAACTTTTGGCAAGGTAAGAAAAATTGGAAGTCCAACTTAGTTATCTCTCTCAACAATAATGAAAGTTGAATCTAAATTCCACTTAGTTAACCTTTACTAAAGTAAAGGAAAGTCAAGGGACTAATTAGTTTGACCTTCGACTCCTATTTATTTCCTAAGAAAAAGTTGGGATTATTGAAGTTCAGTTCAATTAGCAAGATAACGATTATCAATTATGCTTAGTTTAATAATGTTGAGTTACTGATTTCCTAACCAAGACCAAAAAGGGAAAAAGTAAATTGCTGGAATAGAATATCTTCAGATTGGAAACAATGGTAACACAAATTAAAGAGAAAGCAATCAATAACTGAAATACCTCAAATAATCATTAATTCAAATCATAACATGGAAAGGGTTCATAAGTCAATTATAAAAGTAATTAATTAACTCAAGTGCTGGAATAAATAAATAAAAGTGAAAAGGGAAGCTTAAAACAAAGAAACATACAACCTGGATCGAGAGTCACTCTTAAAAATTAAGAGAAGTCCTAAATCCTAATCCTAATCCTAAGAGAGAGAGGAGAGAACCTCTCTCAAACTAAATCTAAATCATGCAAAGTGAAAATTGGCGAGCTCCCCTTGAATGGATGCATTCTCCCACTTTATAGCCTCTAGTCTATGTGTTCTGCACTTGGATTTGGGCCAAAAAGGCTTCAGAATCCGCTTTGAGCGTATTCTGTAAATTCTAATACGTGGCCTCTGTCACGCGTCCGCGTGGGTCACGCGGTCGCGTCATCTGGAGTTTTCCTTGCCACGCGGTCGCGTCAGTCACGCGTCCGCGTCGTATGCGTTCTACTTAAGGTGCGCGGTCGTGTCAGTCATGCGGCCGCGTCACTGCTTCTTCGCTTCTGGCACGCGATCGCGTCGTCCATGCGATCGCGTGGATACCAGTTTCTTCATAATTTCGTTTCGCACTTTTCTTCCATTTTTGTATGTTTCCTTTTCCATCCTTTAAGTCATTCTACCTTAGAAAATCTAAAACTACTCAACACACTAATCACGGCATTGAATGGAAATAAAGGTAATTAAAATAATTGATTTTAAAGCTTAGGAAACATGTTTTCCACATACATCACATAATAAGGAAGGGAAAGTAAAACCATGCAATTAATATGAATAAGTGGGTGAAGAGTAGATAAAAACCACTCAATTGAGCACAAGATAAACCATAAAATAGTGGTTTATCACTGGCAAATTCTCAACCCGCGCGGACGCGGCATGTACACGAGCGCGTCAATAGGCGAAATCACTTTTGCGCGTGCGCGCCTGGTGCGCGTGCACGTCCTTTGGTGCATTCCCAATCTTTGTTTCTCTATGCATTCTCCCTTTTTGTATGCTTTTCTCTTCATTTCTTCCATCCAATACTTGCCTTACGGACCTGAAATCACTCATCAAACACATCAAGGCATCGAATGGAATTAAAGTGAATTAAAATCAACAATTTAGGGCCTAAAAAGCATGTTTTTACACTTAAAAAAATTCAAGAGAGAATTACAAAACCATGCTATTTCATTGAATAAATGCGAGAAAAAGTGACAAAATTCCCCCAAAATAAGCACAAGATAAATCACGAAATCGGGGTTTATCAAATATATATTTGAGATACCTGGGCAGTAGCAAGGGTTGTGGTTCGTCCCACTTGCTCCGGGCCAATGCTTGAGATACGTAGGTAGTAGCAAGGATGGTGGTTCGTCGCGCTTGCTCCAGGTCAGAGATTGTGACACCTGGGTAGTAACGACAGTAGTGGTTATTCCACTCACTCCAAGTTGAGCTTTTAAACACCCGCCTGGGTAGTAGCCGCAGTAGTGGTTATTCCACTGGCTCTGGGTTGAGTGGGTAGTAGCAAGGGGGTTGTACCGCAAACCTACTTGCTCCGCGATGGGTGTTTATGTCCATGGTTAGCTACCAGGACGTGTCGGGTTGGCTATATAACCGACAGATGATATCATCAGCCATAGGGCAGGCATACATCATTTGCATATGTTTGAATTATTTGGGTTTGCCTATTTGTTTTGGATTGCTATATCATATATGCTATGTTACCTAATTATGTGCTATTTATTCTACTTGTACCTTATTGTGTATTACTTGCCCGTATTTCTTGTGTATATACAACTGAGAGGTCCCTCATGCTGGTGTCGGTTGACACTGAGGGTTGTTCTTGATGAGATGAATTGATGATGTGATTGGATAATGATGATGACTATTGAATGAGATAATTGAGTTTCCTGGGTAGACGCTGTGAAGTGATTTCACTTGCTCCAGGTGAGAATATAAGATAACGATATAGAATTGCTGAGACAGAATAACTGGTGATGGTTTTGTTTTGTGATTCTGATTCTGATTCGTTGGAAGGTTAGAAAGTTGAGAAGCATGAGGAATATGAACTAGATTTAGCATTCTCTTATGACAGTTGCCTATTTATGGATTAGCAAGAACATAGGATGAATATTTGGTGAAAGGCAGTATTAGGATGCTTAGTGAGTTTTTATTACAATGCATTGTATTTGTTTGGCACTTTTACCGTACTTAGAACCCATGGGTCGGGGGTTCTCAACATCTGAAAAGAGAATATGAAAACTCACAACTCTCACAAACCTCCCTGGACCAAAATGCCTCAACATCTGAATCCATGATTGAAAGGTATGACGAGGAGATGAAGAAATGTTGGGAAGATCGACAAACCTCCCCCATGATAGAGCGAATGAAACAAATGTTGGGTGTAAAAGAGGAAGTGGAGGAGCAAGAAAGTGAAGAAGTCATTCCAAACTCAAGTGAGGCAAAGAAGTACATGAAGGAAGAATTCACAGAACCACCATTGCAAGAGACTCTTGATGAAGACAAAACTCCAACAATCACACAACCACCAAAACATGGAATCAAAGAAGTGAAGGCAATTGACAAAAGCACCAAGAAGAGGATTGTGACCAAGACACCAAGGACAACATTCATGAGAAGGTCAACTGCAAACAATCCTCCCCCTGATCCAGCAAGCAAGATCAATCAAGCCAAGTTCACAAGGAAGCTTGCTGAGGAGAGACCAAGACAGGGGGCACTAGCTGATACTTCTCCTCCTTTAAAATCATTTCTCTTAACAAATTGGAAGAAAAGGAAGAAAGTAAAGAACAAGTAGACAGTAGGTACACTTCTTTTCCTTGCTTGGTTTAAATTTCAATAAATTGGCATATGGTTACATTCTAAGTTTGGTGTTGCCCTGCAACAAACTGTTTTCCATCTTCATGGATGATTGCATCAATTTTACATGAAAGTGACACACCAAGATTCTAAGTTTGGTGTGCCACCTATTTTTCTATGCAAATCAATCCAGCAACATCACTTGTCTGCATAATCATATTGCCTTTTACAGTGTTATTTTTCTTCTTAGTTGGATAATTTTTGTTTTCCCTTTGTTTCATTTATTTACTTGTTTTTAATGCTTTCCTTCATTAACTGTTTTTGTTAATACATCACCAAGACATCCTTATTCATAACAGACTCTTCATTTGGTGATTGTATTTAACATATAACAGTTTCTTTTGTTTAGTTTTAGTTCAAATAAATGGACATAGGATTGCATTCTAAGTTTGGTGTTGCTATGCAACAAAATTTGGTTCCAATTCTTACAAGATACTTGCATTAATTCCAAGTGAAAGTGTCACACTAAGTTTGGTGTGCCACTTATCTTTTATGCAAAGTATTATGCTCACCTTCTTAAGCTTGCAATCACAATGTCTCTGTCTCTTGTGCCTTGATTATTATCTTTAATTTTGCTTGCTTAAAACACATGTATTGCTAACATTTCATTGTGTGAGACACTCATGATCCATCTTAGCCCCATAGCCATTGTTCTGATTGTTGCTTGAGGATGAGCAAGCATTCTGAGTTGGCAAGGGAAAGAGGAAGAATAGAGGAAAAAAGGACAACAATAACGAAAGATTAACTACAAGGTTGTAGAGTTCCTTTTCCTCTCATTTGTTTAAAGCACTATAAACTGCATGATTGTCTTTACCTTCTCTGTATGCATGTGTGTATGAAAAGGCATAGGTTGATGTCTAAATTGCAACATGGTGCTATGTCATTATGATTACCAACTTGAGTTTTGTGAATTCAAAAGCAACAAAGTATCATGATCATAAACAAACAAGGCATTAAAGAAGATTTTAGCATGTGCATAAAAGTATTGGTAAGCTAGTATGTTTGATTGTTGCTTAATTGCATTAGATTTTATTTAATTGAAGTTTTCATCTAGGACATTTTGTGAAATCTTTTGAAAATCATGAAAACCTTGAAGAAGCAAATGCAAAATAAAGCAAGAAAAGAAAAAGGGAAAGAATGAGAAAGCTGAAGGCTCTGAGTACCAATGGCAATTCATTTGTTAAGTACTTGTGGTGTTTATGTATCAAGCCAAATGCTTGAAAACAAAACACTTAGAAGTCAAGGTTAGGCTCAAAGTGCAAAAGCACTCCCTCAAAGCTCAAGGCTCTGAGCATCAATGATTAGAGAGTCAAGAAAAGAAAAGAAAAATGAGCTTAATGAAGTCCTCTAATCAAATGCTTGTGATGCTTATGTATCAAGTGGTAATACTTGAAAACAAAGCATTTAGAAGTCGTAGCTTTGTTATCAACTCATGGGGCAAAGCACCCAAAAAGGAGAAGCTAATAAGAAAATCAAAAGCTTGTTTCAAGGAAGAAATATAAGAAAAAGATTTCATAAATTGAGCTAGATGGAAGCATCAATCATTTACATTTCTTTTGTGATTGTAGTATGCTTAGAAAATTAGCTTACCGTGAACATTGAGTTGCTATTCTTCTTGCCTTGGATTGTCAATCTTTATTGCATGATTCTTTTCTTGCTTGGGGACAAGCAAGCTTTAAGTTTGGTGTTGTGATGACAAGTCATCTTAGCCTATTTTAACTAGCCTTTTTCTTTTGTTTTCAATTGAATTATGCACTTTCTTGAGCCATAAGCAAGCCAATTGGGTAGATTTTCATGTTTCCTTTGAATTAATCAACCATGTATGAATTCATGCTATTTCATGAGGTTTTATGCTAAAATTGTCACATATTATGAAAGAATGAATATCTCATGATTTTGAGCATAGCTTTGATGAGTTTGGTTGATTAATGATAGGTGAAGAAAGCTTGGAGAAAGGTTGAAGCAAAGAGGAATGGCTAGGAGTGAAGAGAGGACAATGGAATAAGTGAAAATTGAACCAGGAAGCATGAAGTTAGCCCCAACGTTAGCCCCCTAACTTGGAGGCTAACGTTGGCACATGAATATTCAAGGAAGAGGCATGAAGTTAGCCCCAACGTTAGCCCCCTAACTTGGAGGCTAACGTTGGAACTTGAGAGTTTCTCCCCTGGGCACCAACGTTTGCGCCAACGTTAGCCCCCTAACTTGGAGGCTAACGTTGGCGCCACACACCACAAGGCATACAAGGGGTATACTTCCAACAAGAATAACTTGAGCTACAGAGCTCCAAATGAGGTGATTCAAGAAGCATTGGAAAGTAGGAATCAAGAGCTTTCCAAGCATATATGGCACTGCATGGTGGACACTAAAATTGAGGGAGAAAACTGCCCCTCAATGTGCATAAATGAACATGGTGGCAACATGCAGTGAGGCCACTTGACCTCTGCACCTTCGATGGAGTATAACTCGAGCTGTAGAGCTCCAATTGATGTGCTCCCAACGGCATTGGAAAGTAGACATCCAGGGCTTTCCAACAATGTATAATAGTATGGGGTGGACAATATTTTTGAGCCTCCAGAACTGGCGTTTTCGCCAACGTTTGAGGGCTAACGTTACCTCAAACGCTGCACACCAAAGCCAGTGACCATGCCCTCTTCAAATTATCATAACTTGAGTTGTAGATGTCCAATTGAAGTGATTCCAAGTGGGTTAGAAAGCTGACATTCAGAGCTTTCCAACCATGTATGATAGTCTATATTGGGCATAAAATTGGCAACATGACAAGAGGACAAAGTTGGCGCCATAAATGTGCATAAGGGAGGCCAACGTTAGGGTCAAAGTTAGACCCCTAACGTTGGCACCAACGTTCAAACCAGAGAAATGTGCCAACTGATATGAAAAGTTGGAGCCAAAGTTAGACCCCTAACTTTGGCTCAAACTTTAGGTCCAACTTTGGCTAACCTCAAACCCGGTTCAATTGGTTTACTTTGGTTCTTCTTCAAACTCCAAGAGCAATCAACCAAGGCCTCTTTCAACCCAATTCCACCAAGAGCAAAGGCCCATGATCATCACTCAAAGGCACAAGAGATAGTTAGAACATCAATCCCTGTGGGATCGACCTCACTCCCGTGAGTTTTATTACTTGATGCGACCCGGTGCACTTGCCGGTTAGATTTGTGTGTTTTGGGAGAAATTTACTTTTCACCAAAATACCCATCAAGTTTTTGGCGCCGTTGCCGGGGATTGATTAGATCAACAATGATTATGTGGGTGAGAAGTCTAGATCAAGCATTTTCTTTATTTTTGTTTTCTGTTTCAAAGTGAAACCAAGGTGTTTGAGTTTTTGCCTCACTAAGAAATTCTCATCTCTGATATGAGTAATTTCAATTTTCCTTGGTTGTGTGTTTTACAAAACTCAAATGGAGTTCAACTCATCTTATGATCAAACAAATTCTATTGGATATCACCCACCATCACCAATCTCTAATGGTGGCTGGGAATATCACCAAGAGAATACACATTCTGAGCACTCCAATTCATGGAGATTTGCTTCACAACCACAAGATGAGAAAGAGAATCATATGGGATACCAACCACCACCACAAAATGATTCATATCATTATCCTCATGGAAGATGGAAGTGTCGCCAAAGAATGGAAGAGCAGCCACCCTCACGTCCTAGTTTCTCATTTAAAAATTCTTCATCACTTGATTATGCCTCAACACAAAGTTTCCTCCAAAATCCATACCAGTCATCCCATCGATCACACAACTCATTCCACACCCCTCAACACAACTTCACCACAATACATTCACGTCACCAGAATTACTCTCAACCTTCATCCCTTGGATTTACAGATGAGGAATACCTTGAAGCCATTGAAATACAGAGAAAACTAGTGGAAATACACACAAAATCCCCATCTTGGAAAGAATTCGTATTCAAGAAGATGAATGAGTCCTCAGAGCAATCAAGGGGGGACTTAGAACCATCAAACAGTGAAGATGAAGACCAATTTGTGAGTGAGGAATTGGAAAAACAAGATGAGGAGGCTACTGCATCAAGTGAACTTTCAATAAAGAATGAGGAGGTTGAACCTGAAACTTCACTTGAGATGACAAGAGAATATGAAAACTCACAACTCTCACAAACCTCCCTGGACCAAAATGCCTCAACATCTGAATCCATGATTGAAAGGTATGACGAGGAGATGAAGAAATGTTGGGAATATCGACAAACCTCCCCCATGATAGAGCGAATGAAACAAATGTTGGGTGTAAAAGAGGAAGTGGAGGAGCAAGAAAGTGAAGAAGTCATTCCAAACTCAAGTGAGGCAAAGAAGTACATGAAGGAAGAATTCACAGAACCACCATTGCAAGAGACTCTTGATGAAGACAAAACTCCAACAATCACACAACCACCAAAACATGGAATCAAAGAAGTGAAGGCAATTGACAAAAGCACCAAGAAGAGGATTGTGACCAAGACACCAAGGACAACATTCATGAGAAGGTCAACTGCAAACAATCCTCCCCCTGATCCAGCAAGCAAGATCAATCAAGCCAAGTTCACAAGGAAGCTTGCTGAGGAGAGACCAAGACAGGGGGCACTAGCTGATACTTCTCCTCCTTTAAAATCATTTCTCTTAACAAATTGAAAGAAAAGGAAGAAAGTAAAGAACAGGTAGACAGTAGGTACACTTCTTTTCCTTGCTTGGTTTAAATTTCAATAAATTGGCATATGGTTACATTCTAAGTTTGGTGTTGCCCTGCAACAAACTGTTTTCCATCTTCATGGATGATTGCATCAATTTTACATGAAAGTGACACACCAAGATTCTAAGTTTGGTGTGCCACCTATTTTTCTATGCAAATCAATCCAGCAACATCACTTGTCTGTATAATCATATTGCCTTTTACAGTGTTATTTTTCTTCTTAGTTGGATAATTTTTGTTTTCCCTTTGTTTCATTTATTTACTTGTTTTTAATGCTTTCCTTCATTAACTGTTTTTGTTAATACATCACCAAGACATCCTTATTCATAACAGACTCTTCATTTGGTGATTGTATTTAACATATAACAGTTTCTTTTGTTTAGTTTTAGTTCAAATAAATGGACATAGGATTGCATTCTAAGTTTGGTGTTGCTATGCAACAAAATTTGGTTCCAATTCTTACAAGATACTTGCATTAATTCCAAGTGAAAGTGTCACACTAAGTTTGGTGTGCCACTTATCTTTTATGCAAAGTATTATGCTCACCTTCTTAAGCTTGCAATCACAATGTCTCTGTCTCTTGTGCCTTGATTATTATCTTTAATTTTGCTTGCTTAAAACACATGTATTGCTAACATTTCATTGTGTGAGACACTCATGATCCATCTTAGCCCCATAGCCATTGTTCTGATTGTTGCTTGAGGATGAGCAAGCATTCTGAGTTGGCAAGGGAAAGAGGAAGAATAGAGGAAAAAAGGACAACAATAACGAAAGATTAACTACAAGGTTGTAGAGTTCCTTTTCCTCTCATTTGTTTAAAGCACTATAAACTGCATGATTGTCTTTACCTTCTCTGTATGCATGTGTGTATGAAAAGGCATAGGTTGATGTCTAAATTGCAACATGGTGCTATGTCATTATGATTACCAACTTGAGTTTTGTGAATTCAAAAGCAACAAAGTATCATGATCATAAACAAACAAGGCATTAAAGAAGATTTTAGCATGTGCATAAAAGTATTGGTAAGCTAGTATGTTTGATTGTTGCTTAATTGCATTAGATTTTATTTAATTGAAGTTTTCATCTAGGACATTTTGTGAAATCTTTTGAAAATCATGAAAACCTTGAAGAAGCAAATGCAAAATAAAGCAAGAAAAGAAAAAGGGAAAGAATGAGAAAGCTGAAGGCTCTGAGTACCAATGGCAATTCATTTGTTAAGTACTTGTGGTGTTTATGTATCAAGCCAAATGCTTGAAAACAAAACACTTAGAAGTCAAGGTTAGGCTCAAAGTGCAAAAGCACTCCCTCAAAGCTCAAGGCTCTGAGCATCAATGATTAGAGAGTCAAGAAAAGAAAAGAAAAATGAGCTTAATGAAGTCCTCTAATCAAATACTTGTGGTGCTTATGTATCAAGTGGTAATACTTGAAAACAAAGCATTTAGAAGTCGTAGCTTTGTTATCAACTCATGGGGCAAAGCACCTAAAAAGGAGAAGCTAATAAGAAAATCAAAAGCTTGTTTCAAGGAAGAAATATAAGAAAAAGATTTCATAAATTGAGCTAGATGGAAGCATCAATCATTTACATTTCTTTTGTGATTGTAGTATGCTTAGAAAACTAGCTTACCGTGAACATTGAGTTGCTATTCTTCTTGCCTTGGATTGTCAATCTTTATTGCATGATTCTTTTCTTGCTTGGGGACAAGCAAGCTTTAAGTTTGGTGTTGTGATGACAAGTCATCTTAGCCTATTTTAACTAGCCTTTTTCTTTTGTTTTCAATTGAATTATGCACTTTCTTGAGCCATAAGCAAGCCAATTGGGTAGATTTTCATGTTTCCTTTGAATTAATCAACCATGTATGAATTCATGCTATTTCATGAGGTTTTATGCTAAAATTGTCACATATTATGAAAGAATGAGTATCTCATGATTTTGAGCATAGCTTTGATGAGTTTGGTTGATTAATGATAGGTGAAGAAAGCTTGGAGAAAGGTTGAAGCAAAGAGGAATGGCTAGGAGTGAAGAGAGGACAATGGAATAAGTAAAAATTGAACCAGGAAGCATGAAGTTAGCCCCAACGTTAGCCCCCTAACTTGGAGGCTAACGTTGGCACATGAATATTCAAGGAAGAGGCATGAAGTTAGCCCCAACGTTAGCCCCCTAACTTGGAGGCTAACGTTGGAACTTGAGAGTTTCTCCCCTGGGCACCAACGTTTGCGCCAACGTTAGCCCCCTAACTTGGAGGCTAACGTTGGCATATGAATTACAAAGGGAGAGGGGCCAACGTTTGCGCCAACGTTAGCCCCCTAACTTGGAGGCTAACGTTGGCGCCACACACCACAAGGCATACAAGGGGTATACTTCCAACAAGAATAACTTGAGCTACAGAGCTCCAAATGAGGTGATTCAAGAAGCATTGGAAAGTAGGAATCAAGAGCTTTCCAAGCATATATGGCACTGCATGGTGGACACTAAAATTGAGGGAGAAAACTGCCCCTCAATGTGCATAAATGAACATGGTGGCAACATGCAGTGAGGCCACTTGACCTCTGCACCTTCGATGGAGTATAACTCGAGCTGTAGAGCTCCAATTGATGTGCTCCCAATGGCATTGGAAAGTAGACATCCAGGGCTTTCCAACAATGTATAATAGTATGGGGTGGACAATACATTTGAGCCTCCAGAACTGGCGTTTTCGCCAACGTTTGAGGGCTAACGTTACCTCAAACGCTGCACACCAAAGCCAGCGACCATGCCCTCTTCAAATTATCATAACTTGAGTTGTAGATGTCCAATTGAAGTGATTCCAAGTGGGTTAGAAAGCTGACATTCAGAGCTTTCCAACCATGTATGATAGTCTATATTGGGCATAAAATTGGCAACATGACAAGAGGACAAAGTTGGCGCCATAAATGTGCATAAGGGAGGCCAACGTTAGGGTCAAAGTTAGACCCCTAACGTTGGCACCAACGTTCAAACCAGAGAAATGTGCCAACTGATATGAAAAGTTGGAGCCAAAGTTAGACCCCTAACTTTGGCTCAAACTTTAGGTCCAACTTTGGCTAACCTCAAACCCGGTTCAATTGGTTCACTTTGGTTCTTCTTCAAACTCCAAGAGCAATCAACCAAGGCCTCTTTCAACCCAATTCCACCAAGAGCAAAGGCCCATGATCATCACTCAAAGGCACAAGAGATAGTTAGAATAGGAATTTCATTTTAATTGTAATTTGTTTTGAATTTCATTTTCATTTTGTAAAGCCTATATAAGGCATCATTTTCATATTGGTAGGAGGCTGGCTCCACTAGGGAGCATTAGGATTAGAGAGCTCTCTCTTAGTTTACATTCTTGTCTTGAATCTTGAGTGGAGAATTGAAGAAATTCTGTTTCATTCTCCCTTTGAGATTTCTCTTTGTTTTGCTTGTCTGCATAATTTCAGAAATTGGGATTTGAATCAAAGTTTTCATTTACTGCTTCCATCTTCATTTCTTCTTCAATCTATCTGCTGTTGAATCAAGGAAGGGCTTGAGATCTAGACTCGTTTTCTAGTCTCTTTGATTCCCTGAGATCTTCAATTTGATTTTGCAATTAAGCTGAGAATCTGAGCGTTCCTTACTTCACTGCACTTCACAATTTAAATCCTGTTTTAATTCCTAGCATCCAATTTCCTTTATTCTTCCTGCAATTTACATTTCCAGTTGCTTGATCTATTGCTCTCTTTAATTTCCAACACCCCAGCCCCTTTACTTTTCATGCAATTTACTTTTCTTGTAATTTAAGTTTCAGCTATTTTACTTTCTTGTTCTTTAACTTACTTGCAATTTTACTTTCTGCATCTTTAAGATTTATTGCAATTTACTTTCTGTTGGCTACATTTCACACAATTCACTAAATGTCAGCTTGACTAAACTAATCACCCACTAAAATTGCTTGATCCATCAATCCCTGTGGGATCGACCTCACTCCCGTGAGTTTTATTACTTGATGCGACCCGGTGCACTTGCCGGTTAGATTTGTGTGTTTTGGGAGAAATTTACTTTTCACCAAAATACCCATCAGTACCACCTTATTATCATTGACTTATGACTCGAGCATAGGGATTTGTATATTAAGGAGTTACATATGGTATCAGAGCAGTTCGTTCTCGTGAGCCTGAGGGATGGAACTGCTTATGCTTCAATGTATACTCTGAGTCTGTGTCTGTGCTAGTTAGGGTATCTGACTGATACGTCTAGCATGAAGTTCATGAGTATACCTCTGGTAAATTGAAGCCCTTAACTTGAGATATTGAGACTGATCAACTTGATATTGATTGTTTGGTGTGTATAGGAACCAGATGGCACCTCGGGGACGCGGTCGAGGTCGGGAGAGAGGTCTTACTGATGCTCAGGGATCGGGAATCAACCTAAATAACCCGGTAAACCTTATGGCGGCGTTGGAGACATGGCTGATGCTATGCAGGCCACTACGGAGGCTCTTGGGTAACAGATAAACAATAAAGGCAATGGCAGAAGTAAAGCTCAGGGCCCGATGACACTGGCAACCTTCTTAAAGGTTAATCCACCTAAGTTCAAGGGAACCACCAATCCGACTGAAGCTGATACCTGGATTCAGGCTATGGAGCGAGCACTGCAAGCGCAGTTGGTACCTGAGGAGCAGTGTGTTGAATTTGCTACCTATCTGCTCAATGGGAAAGCATCACATTGGATGCCTTCCAGGTGGAATTCTACAAGAAGAACTTTCCGAATTCTGCCAGGACGGCCAAGGAATTGGAGTTACTACAGCTGAAGCAGGGTGCTACGTCCGTATCTGAGTATACAAACAAATTTAAGGAGTGATAAACCACTATTTTATGATTTATATTGTGTTTAATTGTGTGGTTTTATCATGATCCTTACCCACTTATTCATTAAATTAGCATGAAATTATAATTCCTTCCTGAAATTATAACATGTTTGAAAACTACTTCCTAGAGACTTTAATTATGTAATTTTAATTCTCCTTTATTCCATTCGATGCCGTGATCTGTGTGTTGAGTGTTTCAGACTTTATAGGGCATGAACGAGTTGGAGATTGGAAAGGAAGCTAGCAAAAATGGAAGGAACACAAGAATTTGAGGAGATAACCAGCGAGAAGTGACGCGGTCGCATGGCTCACGCGACCGCGCGAAGGAGAGCAAATCGCAGTGACGCGGCCGCATGGCTTACGCGGTCATGCGGATTGGAAAAGCTAAAGCGACGCGGTAGCGTGGACGACGCGAACGCGTGGCAAGGAAAAATGCGAATGACGCGTCCGCATGGATGACGCGATCGCGTGACAAGTGCGATCTGCATAATCTGCAAAATTTGTTGGGGGCGATTTTGGACCTTATTTCGACCCAGTTTTCAGCCCGAAACAGCAGACTAGAGCCAGAGAATATGCAGAAACAAAAGACAACAATTCATTCTACACAGTTTTCAGTTTTAGATCTAGTTTTCCTCCTCTAGGTTTCTTTCTCTAGGTTTAGGAATTTTAAATTTTCAATTGGTCTTAGCATTGGAACATTGAGAAGAGTTATTTCCTCATCAAGACTTCGTCATTCTAGTTCGTTCTCTTAACTTGGTTTTAGTCTTCCATGTTCTTTGCTTTGTTCAATTCTGTCATTTGAATACTTTCATGATTATTTAGTACAAGGATTATTTCTTCCATTTTAATTTATTTTCCATTCCAATAATCATGTCTTCTTTTAATTCCCTTTCATGTGTTATTGATTTATTATTTACAATGAATGAGTAGTTTTCTCACTGGATAGGGAGTTGATTGAAAGGAACTCTTGATTTGGAAGGATTGAAAGAAAAATTGTAATTGGGTTAACTGTTGGATTGTTATCTAATCACTAACACCAATCCCTTTAAACTAAGTGGGTTGCAACTCGTGAACAGATCTAGCATTCCAACTTGTTTGACTTTCCTTTACCTAGTAAAGAATAACTAAACAGAACAACCATTAATTATAAATTAATCTTGAAATCATCCCATCAATGATAGAGATTCCAACTAATCAACTCCCAGTCAAGGGTTTTATTCATATTATTTGAATTTTCTCAATTTAATTTTCCACCTACTTAACTCAACTTCTTGGAACATCTGATTAATAAAATAGCACACTTTTCTGCAACTCGTTGGGAGACGACCTGGGATTTAAACTCCCAGTAATTTTTAATTTAAACTCTCTGTGACATGTTTCTAAATTGATAGGCAGATTTTCGGTGAGTTAAGAACTATACTTGCAACGTAACTATTTTAATAATTTTTAATTCACCAACTTCTGTGTCTCATCAATTTTTAGCGCCGTTGCCGGGGAGTTACAATAGAGTGCTAAAGTTATTAATTAGAATTTATTTATTTGCATTTTATTTTATTTTGCTACTATGAGCTGCTTGTTTCTTTTGTCAGATGACGCATTCACTTCCTGATCTGCGCTTGCTAATATTCGATCCTGAAATTGAAAGAACTATTTCACGAATAAGGCGAGAACAGCGTCGGTTAGTCCGCTCTGAGGGCGGATCTGAAAGTGAACTTGAGGAAGAAACCAGCCCCCGTTCTACTGATTCGGTTGTTTTACGTGCAGAAGACATGGCAGCTAGGAGAGTTACCATCCAGGAGGAAGGAGCCCCTGATTTTACAATGCAACCGTTTCAAGCGCATCATCCAGCGGTAGCTACAGATTTTGAAATAAAGACCGCACTGCTAAATTTGATGCCCAAGTTTCATGGCCTACCTGCTCAAGAGCCTATCAAGCACTTGAGAGATTTCCAGGCAGCCTATTCTACTGTCAGGCGTGATGGTACTGATGAAACTTCAATTTTGCTGAAAGCTTTCCCATTTTCTCTTGAGGGAAAAGCAAGAGAGTGGTACTACACTCAACCTCTAGCAAATGTATCCAACTGGGATACACTCAGAAAGGAGTTTTTGGAGAAATTCTTTCCATCTGAAGTTACTGATAAACTGAGGAAGGATATTTCCACAATTGTTCAGGATGACAATGAGACTCTCTTTGAATACTGGGAGCGCTTCAATAATCTTCTGGAAGCATGCCCCCATCACATGATTGACAAGATAGTGTTACTCAGCTATATCACACAGGGCATGAGGCCCCAAGATAAGACCACATTGGAAAGTGCTAGCAATGGGTCTATGAAGAAGTACAAGACCACTGATGAGGCTTGGCAATTGATCAGTGATTTAGCTGAATCTACTAGGAACCACAGGCAAAAGCAAAAGCCGTTGCAGAAGTATCCTCTAACAGAGAGACTGCGGCTCTAGCTCAGAGTATATATGAGATGACCAACTTGCTGAAGCAGATGCAATTGAATCAACAACAAGCTCAGCAAGCTCAGCAACCTCCTCCACCACAGCAAAACCAACAACTAGTCCCACAGAGAGTTTGCAGAATCTGTGCTGATTATAGCCATTATACTGATGAATGCCCGCAGCTCCAACAAGAAGACAACATGATGGCATCCACTCATAACTTCTATGACCGCCCCAACCAAGGGTATAATCAAAGTGGAAATAATAACCATGGATGGCAGGACAATTCTAATCAGAATTGGAGGGACAACAATAACAGTGGAGGCAGAGATAATCACGGAAATCAGAGGTGGAATAATAATAACAACAGGCAGCAGAATCAACCTTACAGAGCACCTCACCTGAGGTAAAACCAAGGACCACAGAATAATCAACAGCAGACCTCTCAATTTACTCATTCTTCTTTATCTCCTAATGAAGAGCTACTACAATCTTTTGAGCGAAGACAACATACCATGGAAAGTAACATCATGAATAGTATTAATACCAGTCTGAATGGTCTCACCTCTACTTTGCAAGCTCTTATGTCATAGATTGGATCAACGCAAAATTCCAGTAATCAACCTTCAAGCTCCACTGGAATCCCCTCTCAACCATTACCCAATCCAAAGGGAGGCATTAATGCCATCACCCTAAGGTCTGGAACCACACTGTAGGAGAAGAATCAGGAGGAACCAAGCCCACCAGAACACACCTCAGCTGAAGAGGTAGTAGAAATAGAAGATGTTGAAGAGGAAGAGGACATGCAGGACATAGCTGAAGAAGAAATAGCTCAACCACAGGAAGAAGCACCAAAAGGCGCAGACACCATAGAAAACACTACTCCTATTCCATTTCCACAACTTGCAAGGAAGCTCAGAAAGCAGCTGGAACCCGACCCCAAAATGGTAGAAATATTCAAAAAGGTTGAGGTAATTGTTCCTCTTTTTTATGTTATTCAGCAGGTACCTAAATATGAAAAGTTTCTAAAAGACTTATGTATCCATAAAGACAAAATTAATGAATTAGAAACTATTCCTTTAGGTAGTTCTATATCTGCTTTAATGGGAGGATTACCTGAAAAATGTAGTGATCCAGGTCCTTGTATAGTTAGCTGTACTATTGGTGCTGTAGTAATTTATGATTGCATGTGTGATTTAGGAGCATGTGTCAGTATAATGCCTTTGTCAATATATGATATTTTGAGGCTCCCTCCCTTAAAAAGGTCGGCAGCTCATTTTGTATTAGCAGATAAAAGCATTATTACAGTGGCTGGAGTTGCTGAAGATGTTTTGGTGAACATTAAAGGGCTTACATTTTCCACTGATTTTTATATCTTGGAGATGCGCCCATAATGATTCAGATAAGCCATCATCAATCCTACTTGGAAGACCATTCCTGAAGACATCAAAATTCAAATTGGATGCCTTTTCAGGAACATACTCCTTTGAAATAAATGGCCGTATAGTAATCTTCAATCTGAATGGAGTCGTTGACAACCCTCTAGAAGATCGTTCTATCTTTCAGTGTGATGTCATAGATGAAAGTGTAGCTGAAGTTCACAAGAAAGAGTTAGAAGAGAGGCACACTAGACAAGGTCCAAGTATGGGGACCCTCTTAACTGACAATGAGGGCACTTCGTCATTTTCACAAGCTCCAGATAATCCAGAGCCTACCCATGATCAAAAGTTAGAATTGAAACCCCTTTCTCCACATCTCAAATATGCTTATCTTGAAGATGAGCAGAGGTTTCCAGTTATCATTGCAAAGGAACTTACTTCTCAACAAAAAGAGCAGTTACTTGATGTGCTGAGAAAGCATAAGAAGGCAATTGGGTGGAGCTTGGCAGACATAGTAGGCATCAACCCTCAAGTATGTGAGCACAGAATATTTTTAGAAGATGGAGCAAGACCTATCCATCAACCCCAAAGAAGATTGAATCCCACGATCTTAGAAGTTGTCAAAAAGGAAGTGACCAGACTATTGGAAGCCGGTATCATATATCCCATTTCAGACAGTGAATGGGTAAGCCCAGTACAAGTGGTGTCCAAGAAGTCTGGAGTCACTACAGTGAAGAATGAGCATGGAGAGCTCATAGCAACTAGAGTTTAGAATGCTTGGAGAGTCTGCATTGATTACAGGCGTCTCAACCAAGCTACCCGTAAGGATCGCTACCCACTTCCATTCTTTGATCAAATGCTGGATCGCCTGTCAGGTAAATCACATTATTGCTTTTTAGATGGTTACACAGGTTATTTCCAGATTCATATAGCTCCTGAGGATCAGGAAAAGACTACTTTTACATGTCCTTTTGGGGCTTATGCTTACAAGAGTATGCCCTTTGGCTTGTGCAATGCACCAGCTACTTTCCAAAGGTGCATGATGAGTCTGTTCTCTGATCTTATTGAGGACTGTATGGAAGTTTTTATGGACGATTTTAGCGTTTATGGTGATTCTTTTAGCCTTTGCTTAGATGGATTATCTAGAGTATTAGATAGATGTGTTAATACAAACCTTGTATTAAATTTCGAAAAATGTCACTTTATGGTAAAACAAGGAATTGTATTAGGACATGTGGTATCTAATAATGGCATTTCTGTAGACCCAGCAAAGGTGAATGTTATTTCTAGTTTACCTTACCCCTCTTCTGTGAGGGAAGTCCGTTCGTTCCTTGGTCATGCAGGTTTTTACAGGAGATTTATTAAGGACTTTAGTAAGGTTGCACTTCCCTTATCTAGATTACTGCAGAAGGATATTGAGTTCGAGTTCAGTGAGGATTGCAAACAAGCATTTGATAAGCTGAAGACTGCTCTGACTCAAGCTCCAATTGTGAGAGGACCAGACTAGAGCCAGCCGTTTGAAATCATGTGCAATGCTTCCAACCATGGAGTAGGAGCAGCGCTGGCTCAGCGTGAAGGTAAGGATCCTTTCATTATTGCTTATGCGTCTAAGACTTTAGACACTACCCAATCCAACTATACTACTACTGAGAAAGAGCTTCTTGCTATTGTTTTTGCTCTGGATAAATTCCGAGCTTATTTACTTAGTACTAAAGTAGTAGTGTATTCGGACCATGCAGCTTTAAAGTATCTATTAGCTAAAAAAGAATCCAAACCAAGACTCATACGTTGGATACTGCTGTTACAAGAATTTGATTTAGAAATAAAGGATAGGAGTGGTAATCAGAATTTAGTGGCAGACCGCTTGAGTCGCCTTGAGCATATTAAGGACGATTCTACTCCTATAGATGATAATTTTCCTTTTGATAACCTGCAAGCAGTATCTGAGGTAGTCCCTTGGTATGCACCTGTTGCTAATTATTTAGTTAGTCGCACATTTCCTCCAAATTTTTCTAAGCATCAAAGAGACAAGCTGAAAAGCGAGTCTAAATATTATATATGGGATGACCCATATTTATGGAGATGTGGCGCTGATCAAGTAATTAGACGTTGTGTGTCTCAATCAGAATTCCAGTCCATTTTAGAGGCATGTAACTCATCTGAGAGTGGAGGACATTTTGGTCCTCAAAGAACAGCTAGAAAGATCTTAGACTGTGGATTCTGGTGGCCTACTCTTTTTAGAGACGCTGCTGAGTTTTGTAAATCTTGTCTCCCATGCCAGAAACTTGGTAATATATCCAGGAGGGATGAGATGCCTCAACAAATTATGCTTTTCTGTGAAATTTTTGATGTTTGGGGCATTGACTTCATGGGTCCATTTCCAAATTCTAATGGATATTTTTATATATTGTTAGCTGTGGATTATGTTTCCAAATGGGTGGAAGCAATTCCTACCCGTACTGATGATACTAACACTGTTGTTTTCTTTGTGAGAAACCATATTATATGTCGCTTCGGATCACCACGAGCAAGGTGACCGACCTCTTCAGGTCAGAATATCCGACCTCTTCTCAAAGAGCTCAGCCAAAATGCCAGAAAAGCCCAATAAAGGGCCCAGATAGAGGAACACGACCCAAATCCAAAGGCAGCCCAAGCCTATAGAGATAAGGGCGGTTCCCTTAAAGATAAGATGACTTCACTCAAATATAAGATAAGATAAGATAACTATCTTATCTCTAGAAAGGTCATCCTCTACTATTATAAATACACTGGAGCACCAAGGTATAACTCATACTCTGATTCCACAAAAAAACCTGCTCAATACCCTTGCTAACTTAAGCATCGGAGTCCCTTGCAGGTGCCACCACCTTCCGGTGACAAAGGATCAGCATCACCAAGTCCAACAAGTCAGACGCAGCGGCTCCAGCCACCATCCACAAGTGGGACACATTAGCACCAACCAACACAGAAGATCTCATCCGAGATCAACCTACAGTTTCAGGTAACCCTCAGAACAGGCTCTATGCTCAATCTCCACCGGAAGGTGGCATGCCTTACCATAGACGATCCGGAAGGGACTCATCCCCAACGGAGTCTTGTAGGCCGTTCTATACGCCCATAGTGCATCTCCTAACCGGAGGCTCCAATCCCTCCTTTGTGGATTGACCACTTTCTCCAAGATTCTCTTAATCTCCCGGTTGGACACTTCCGCTTCCGTTGGTCTGTGGGTGATAAGCAGTGGCAACCTTATGCGACAATCCATAGTGCTTGAGCAATGCCTCTACTTTTCTGTTGCAAAAGTGGGAACCTTGGTCACTCACGATTGCTCGTGGCAACCCATAATAGCATACAATGTTATTTCTAATAAAAGAAAAGACGGTATTGGCGTCGTCAAGGTGGGTAGGTATTCCTTCCACCCACTTTGACACGTAGTCAACCGCTAACAGGATGTACAAATACCCGCTAGAGTTGGGAAATGGTCCCATAAAGTCAATACCCCATACATCAAATATCTCACAGAACAATATAGGTTACTGAGGCATCTCATCCCTTTAGGATGTGTTTCCTGACTTCTGACACTGATGGCAAGACACACAGAACCGGCTAGCATCCTTGAATAAGGTTGGCCACTAGAATCCACAATCCAACACCTTTTTAGCGGTCCTTTGTGGGCCAAAGTGGCCGCCATATTCAGACGAATGGCAAGCTTCAAGAATGGGTTGGATTTCAGATTCTGGGACACATCTTCGAATTACTTGGTCCACTCCCCTCTTCCATAAGTGAGGGTCATCCCAAATATAGTATTTGGAATCACTCCTCAACTCATCCCTTTGGTGTTTAGAAAAGTTGGGAGGGAAGAGTTTTGCAACCAAGTAGTTCGCCATTGGGGCAAACCAAGGAAAGCTATCCGACACAGCATGCAAACTATCCAATGGGAATGAGTCATTGATCGAAAATGGGTCAAATTTTAAATTCTCAATGCGGCTTAAATGATCCATAACCAGGTTTTGAGACCCACTCCGGTCCCTAATCTCAATGTCGAATTCTCGCAAAAGCAAGATCCAACGTATGAGTCTAGGCTTTGACTTATTATTTGTCAATAAGTACTTTAAAGTTGTATGATCCGTGTATACCACTATCTTTGATGCTAGCAAATAAGATCTGAATTTATCTAAAGCATGAACAATAGCTAGGAGTTCCTTTTCAGTAGTGGTATAGTTGGATTATGCTGCATCCAGTGTTTTAGAAGAGTAAGCAATGATATAAGGGAGTTTACCATCGCACTGTGCAAGCGCGGCACCTACAGCTTGGTTTGACGCATCGCACATTATCTCAAATGGCAACGTCCAGTTGGGGCCTCGCACAATCGGTGCCGTGGTAAGAACTCTCCTTAGCTCTTCAAAAGCTTTCACACATTCACTGTCAAACTCAAAGTCCACATCTTTTTGGAGTAGGCGCGACAATGGCAAAGAAATCTTGCTGAAATCTTTGATAAAGCGCCTATAGAATCCTGCATGTCCTAAAAACGAGCGGACCTCCCTCACAGATGAGGGGTGAGGTAAACTGGCGATAACATCGACCTTGGTCGGGTCTACAGAAATGCTTTCATGAGATACTACATGTGTCTTACCATAAAGTGACATTTTTCAAAGTTTAAGACAAGGTTAGTATCAAAACATCTAGCTAAGACCTTGGCCAAGTTCTCTAAGCAACAATCAAATGAAGTTCCATAAACACTTAAGTCATCCATAAAGACTTCCAGACAATTCTCCATTAGATCAGAAAAGACACTCGTCATACACCGCTGAAAAGTAGCAGGTGCATTACATAACCCAAATGGCATCCTTTTATAGGCAAAGGTGCCAAAAGGGCAAGTGAATGTGGTCTTTTCCTAATCTTCAGGAGCAATGTGAATCTGGAAGTAACCAGTGAATCCATCAAGAAAACAATAATGGGATTTACCCGCCAAACGGTCCAACATCTGATCGATAAAGGGCAAAGGGTAGTGGTCCTTTCTTGTAGCGGCGTTCAATCTTCTATAGTTGATGCACACGCGCCACGCATTTTGTACTCTCTTGTGACCACTTCACCATCATCCTTTTCAACCACAGTGATGCCCGATTTCTTGGGAACAACCTGGATCGGGCTCACCCATTCACTATCAGAAATTGGGTATATGATACCCGCATCGAGTAGCCTAGTGACCTCCTTCTTTACCACATCAAGGATGGTCGAGTTGAGCCTCCTTTGTGGTTGCCTAACCGGCCTAGCTCCCTCTTGGAGAAATATACGATGCATGCACTTGCGAGGGTCAATCCCCACAATATCAGCTAGGCTCCAACCAATTGCCTTCTTGTACCTTCTCAGAACATCTAGGAGCTTTTCTTCTTCTTCACTCGAAAGCTCACTAGCAATAATGACCGGAAACTCTTGGTTGTTCTCTAAGAAAGCATACTTCAAATGAGATGGAAGAGGTTTTAGTTCACTCTTTGCCTCAAGCTGAGGTTCCTTTTCATCAAGCTCATGGAGTTCATTCTCAACAATTTTCTCATGTTCATCCTCTTGGTCATCCGTCTCTTCAACAATAGGGTAGCATATGTTGTTGTGGTCTTCTTCTTGCACTTCCACTACCACTTCATCAATTACATCACATCAGAGAACAGAATGCTCTTCAGGAGGATTCTTCATGGCTTCATCCAAATTGAACTTGATAGTTTTGTCTCCAACCTCAAAGGAATATGTGCCGGTAAAGGCATCTAACTTGAATTTAGAGGTCTTAAGGAAGGGTCTACCAAGTAGAACGGAGGATGAGCTTCTATTTTCTGTTGGGGGCATTTCAAGGATGTAAAAGTCAACCGAAAAAACCAAATCCTCGATCGCCACAAGTACGTCTTCGGCTATTCCTATCACCGTGATCACACTTTTATCGGCTAAGGCAAACTTCGCCGCCGACTTCTTTAAAGGAGCTAAATTCAACCGCGCAAAAATGGATAATGGCACGATGCTTACACAAGCTCCTAGATCACACATACAGTCATGAAAAGTGCGCCCACCAATACAACAAGACACCAAACAAGGTCCAGGGTCACCACATTTCTTTGGAATAGGCTCCATCAAGGAAGAAATTGAACTACCCAAGGATAATGTCTCCAATTCTTCTATCATATCCTTGTGTGTACACAAGTCTTTCAAAAATTTTGCATACTTTGGAATTTGTTGAATGGCATCAAGAAGTGGCATGGTTACCTCAACCTTTGATAAACCCATATTTCAGGAGTTCTTTTGTGCTTAATTTGAGTGATTTATACAATCTTTCACCTACTTATTCACATTAATTGCATGGTTTTACTTTCCCTTCCTTATTATGTCATATTGTGAAAAACATGTTTCCTAAGCTTTAAAAAATTAATTATTTTAATTACCTTTATTTCCATTCGATGCCGTGATTAGTGTGTTGTGTAGTTTCAGATTTTCTAAGGCAGAATGACTTAAAGGACGGAAAAGGAAACATACAAAAATGGAAGGAGAAGGCAAAATGGAGCTTTAAGGAAACTGGTATTCACGCGATCGCATGGACGACGCGATCGCGTGCCAGAAGCGAAGATGCAGCGACGCGGCCGCATGACTGACGCGACCGCGCGCCATAAGCAGAACGCATACGATGCAGACGCGTGATTGACGTGACCGCGTGGCAAGGAAAAGCTCTGAATGACGCGACCGCGTGACCCACGCGGACGCGTGACAGAGGCCACGTATCAGAATTTACAAAATACGCCCCCAGCGATTTCTGAAGCCCTTTTTGGCCCAGATCCAAGTATAGACAGCATAGACCAGAGGTTATAAAGTGTGGGAATGCACCCATTCAAAGGAGAGCTCGCATATTTTAATTTTTCAATGATTTAGATTTAGTTGAGAGGGAGATCTTCTCTCTCTCTCTCTTAGGATTTAGGATTTCTTCTTGTTTTAAGAGTGACTCTCAATCCAGGTTTTACGTTCTTTATTTTAGCTTTCTTTTACTTTTATCTATTCCAGCACTTGAATTAATCATTGAATCTATAAATTCTTCCATGTTGCAGACTGTTATTTGAATTAATAATATTTGAGATATTTTCAGTTTATGATTGTTCTCTTTGATTTAAGTTACCATTGCTTCCCATCTAAGGACATTTTTATTATTCCAGCAATTTTACTTTTTCCCCTTTTGGTCCTGGTTAAGAATTCAGTAACTCAACAGTTATTAAACTCAACATAACTGATAATCGTTTTCTTGCTAATTGAGCTGAACTTAAGTAATCCCGACCTTTTCTTAGGAAATAAATAGGATTCAAAGGTCAATTTAATTAGTCCCTTGACTTTCCTTTGCCCTAGTAAAGGTTGACCAATTGGAGTTTAGATTCAACTTTCATTATAGTTGAGAGAGATAACTACGTTGGATCTCCAACTTCTCTTACCTCGCCAAAAGTCTGCTTTACAGTATTTATTTATTTTAATTGCCATTTATTTTACTTGTCATTTAAATTCCTTGCTTTTCATCTTCTAAACCCCGATTACAACCTTTATAGCCAATAATAAGAACATACTTCCTCGCAGTTCCTTGAGAAGACGACCCGAGGTTTGAATACTCGGTTAACAATTTTAATAAGGGGTTTGTTACTTGTGACACCCAAAACGTTTGTACGAAGGGATTTTTGTCAATTTAGAGACTATATCTACAACGCAACTGTTTCTATGAATCTCTTTACTGGTAAAAATCCTAACGTCAAAATGGCGCCGTTGCTGGGGAGCTGCTAACGTGTGCCTTATTATTGGTTATTGTAAATATTTTTCTTTTGCTTGTTTATTTATTTTTGTTTTTCCTTTTTAACTTTATTTGCTACTATGAACTCTCACCCCTCTCGCTTTGAGTTTGGTTCTAATGTTGTTAAGGGAAATAGAAGTTACAGCAGGAATGTGTACCAAGGTCAGACCAATCAAGGATGGATGGGACCAAGAGGATCTAATAAACCCTTTTGGAAGCAACACCCTCCGAGATATCCTGGACAAAGACCATTCTACAGTGCATACCCAGCTAAAAGACATGGTGGACAACCTTGTAACTACCAACAAGCCCCACCCCGTGCATGTAACCCATCCTTTCAACATAACCTCGAACCACCACACTCACATGCTTCTCTTCACCATTCGCCACCATATGATCCTTCCTTACCCCAGTACCAATTCAATCGCTCCCAATCGCCACCACTTTCCTTTGTGTCATGTCCAAGTCCAACAACCCAGGAAGCAGAGGCTTGCCTAAAGGAAACAGTAATTAAATTTCAAACAACCATTCAACAACTGGAGCAAGCGATAATTCAATGGGCTTCTAGGCGCTCAAATGCACAAGGATCAGCCACAGCTCTATGTGGACAGCCCAATGAAGAGCGTAGCATGAAGGAGCTACCAGAAACTCCAGTGGACAAGACAGAGAATGAATTTATACTAGAATAATTAGAAGAAGCTATCTTTGTTCAAGAAGAAGAGTTGGTTGAAGACCTAGGAGATGCTGAACTTCCATGGGAATCCAGAATTGAGGAAAACTCCGTCCAGGATGCTACAGTTGATGCTAAAGAGGATATTTCTCCAAGGCAAGTCGTTTATGAAGAATCAGACGGAATAATCCAAGAAATAAATTCCCTTGATGATGATAGTCACAAGTCTAGCTCTCTTGGTGATGAACTTGCATCTGCAAGTGAATTCTCTGAGAACGAAGAATCTTCCCCAAGTGAATATGAAGATGATGCGGAGGTAGATTTCTCTCAACCTCCAATCTATGACTCAAGTGATGAGGAAGACGCAGAAGACTTTGACCAGGACACAGATACAATTGAAGATCTTTGCAAAGAAGTAGAGGAATTCACAGAAGAGCACAAGGAAATAGAACTTGCAGAACCACCAAAAACACCTATCCCAAGGCCATTACCACCTAATACAAGCTTCAAGTGGGTACAATCCTTAACTTATAACTTTACTTATTCACTTGAATATGGTTTGCTTGAAACAGATGGCCAGCTTAGAGCTCTCTGCGGCTTTAAGAGTAAGAGGGAAATGGCTCGTACTCAGAGCTGGTGCACAAGGTTCAATAAGGTTCCACGCTTCACCTCGAAGTACATGGATTGGTATCATGCTCAATTGCATGGATCACGGAGAACGTTTGGTCACCACGGTGAAATTCTACTTTTTAAACCGCCCGGATGGAGACATGTAGATCAAGACGGAGGCGGATTTAAAAGCAAGGCTTGGAATCCTGGAGTTTATTCTGACATTTGTCATCCCGAGAGCCTAACAATATATTTAAAGCTGTTCGGAAGCTTTGCATGCCTAGTTTGGGACCCCGGAGGCTATTGGCATTCCAAACACTGGTGGAGATTTTTGGATGAATTTAAACATAAGCCGCCATAACAGGATACTCCTCCAATGTCCAACTTACGGACTTTAACTAAAAGTGCTAGGTAGGAAACAACCCACCATGGTATGGTCGCTTCTTTTACAATTTATTTCTTGTTAATTGCTTTTATTTTTCCTTTTTCATTTTAATATTAAACCTGGAATCATGTATAGCATTCATGTTAATCATTGCATTCTGCATTTTTCGTGCTTATATATATTAAAAAAAAAAAAAACGGGTGCACGACGCGACCGCATGCCCCATGCGATCGCGTCATACTGCGAAAAACACCACCCGTGCGACCGCGTGACCCACGCAGCCGCGTGATATATATATCGGCGTAAGGATCCAACGGACAGAAAGTTAGGCTGGAATCGTGCAGCCCTTGTGCGTTTCGCACAAATTGGCCCACGCGATCGCATGCCCCATGCGATCGCGTCACTTGCACAATACCAATCCCACGCGACCGCATGAGCGACGCGATCGCGTCGCATGGATTGCACATCATCCCAAAAGGAGACAGAGAGTTGCGCTAAAACGGCGCTGGAGTCGTGCGTTTCGCACGAATTCCAGCGACGCAATCGCGCGACCTACGCGATCGCGTCACCCCTCTTCCACCCCTCTCATGCGATCGCGCGCCCCACGCGATCGCGTCACTCCCATTTTCACCCCAACCACGCAACCGCGTGCCCCACGCGGCCGCGTGGATTCGAAAATATAACCCCCCAGCCACGCGAACCCTATCAGTCGCGCAGCCCCCCACCCCCAACCCTCTTCTCCCTCTCTGCTTCTTCTTCCTCCAGCCACCACCCAGCACCACCCAGCCGCCACCGCGCCACCACCCAGACGCCGCCGTCGTCCAGACACTGCCGCAGCACAACCCCCTTCCCCTCTTTCTTCTTCTTTCTTCTTCTCTCCTCCCCTCTCCGCCACTGCCCTCCGAACCACCACCCACCACCGCTGGCCTTCTAGCCGCGCCCCCCCGCCACCCACCCGCAATCCCCCTCCCTTCCTCCATCACTCTCCCTAAAACCCTATCCCCATCCCCCCTCTTCCACCCCCCCTCAGCCGCCACCACGCCGCTGTGCCCCGCCACCGCGCGGGACATCACTGCCATCCTCACCCAGCCGTTTCTAGCCCGTTCTGCTTTTTTCGCTTTCCAGGTTCCGCAACACGCACTCCCTTTTATCCGTTCGTCGTTTTTCTGTATTTTTTCTGTTTCTGTTCATAATTAGGATAGATAGATATGCATGTTGTAGTGGAATTTTTAGGTTGTTAGGTAGATTAGGCTGTGGTTAGTGGATCTAGGTTTGTTTACTTGCACTGTTCCTATTTCTGTTTTATCATAACTGCAATTCTGCTGTTCCTGTGACCTCGTTCATATGTTGTGATTTCTTGTATTTGCTGTTTGTTACTCTGAATTTTCCTGTTTCTATTAATTATAAGTGACTGCAGCAAGTTTTCAATTCATATGAACTGCTATGATTGCTGTTTATTTTCCGGGACAATCCAATTTTAGCCGGAATGCTGCCCAAATTTTTTAAAATTGTTTTCATTCATGTTTTGGTTTGTCATTTTTGAACTCTATTTTACTCTGCTTTACCCAAACCATTTCATGAATGCTATGGCAGACTTTCTTATCCTCGTTGATTTCCTGGTTCATAAACTGCATTTGTGCTTCACTGATTCCAATTTTTGCTTTCTTTATTTCTATTTGAATCAGCATCACCCTGTTTTCCTTGTTCAATTATGAGTACTTCTATTCTTACCTATTAATCCTTGTTATATGAAATTTTTCTCTATGCCACTTACTTTAACCCGCACTTTACTAACTCACTAATTTTAATTTACTAATTTCTTTTTCAAATTCTAACCATACTAACCCTTTTGATCTATTTTCTGATTATTTTCACTTTCCTCTAACTTTCTAACCATGGCATATTGATTATTTTTCCATTTAACATACATTCAATCACATTTCATATACTCATTTTCCTTATTTTAATTCTCCTTTGCCGCTTTGAGTTTCCTTTGTTTAATTGCCTAATTGCTTTCCTATTTTTATCCATATCCTGATTTTCTGTTTTTCAGGATGTCTGCCTCACAAAGGAAAGGAAAAGGCAAGGCTACTGGCAAGCGCAAACAAGGAGATTCCTCCCAGTCCTTCATTGCCCTCATGCACGATTCCTCATGGTGGGAGAAGAACTTCACACAGCAGGAAAAAGCTGACCAACTGCTCCCTGCAAATGATCCTATAAAATTTGCAAACTGGTACTGTGAGCTGAAGTACCCGGCTTTTGCCAACTCCAGAAATCTATACCTGGAGCGAACTCTGAAGATTCCAGAAGCACTCCAGCAGTACACCACTGAACAAATCAAGCAAAGAGGCTGGTTCTTTCTGGAAAGAACACTGACAGAGGTCAATTCATCTTGGGTACGAGAATTCTACTACAACTACTATCTCACTACCCTAGATGCAGTGAACCTGAGAGGGAAACAAATTCTGGTCACTGAGGAGGCCTTAGAGGACATTCTCCAGCTCCCAGCCAAGTCCGGTCAGCCTGATGGTTATTCGAAGGCTGAGGAGGACATGCGCCAGATGCAGTTTGATTGGGATGCTGTAAAGGCACGGATAGCTCTCGACCCGACAGTCCCTTGGGAGATGGGTCAGGACACTACCATGCCTAGAGGGATCAAGAGAGCATACTTAAACGATAAGGCTCGGTTATGGCATCAGATCTTGAGTAATTATGTGATGCCGAGTACTCACGAGACGGAGATCCCGGCTGCTATGATCACCCTCCTTTGGTGTGTGCTGGAGGGTAAGGACCTTTATCTGCCACGTTTCATTCGGCACTACATGGCCAGGGTCCACGTCCGAGGCACCCTCCCTTTTCCGTATCTAGTTACACAGCTTGGCCGTCGAGCTGACGTGCCATGGGAGGATGCCGATGAGAGACCACCAGCGGTGGATTGTAGGAAAATCATTTCGCACAGCCGGAACTTCTTAGCCCTAGGCCACAGACCACCACCATTCACTGCTACTAATGAGATAGCTCCACCGTCTGTTGGACCCTCTTCCTCCACTGCTACACCACCTACCCCTGCTACCACCACTGCACCTCTACCTGCCACAGAGCCCGTCTATCATCTGGTGCACCGCCTGTTTCGACGACTTGACCAGATGGAGCGTCGCAACAAGCGACGCTATGAGCACCTAAAGCTGATGATACAATTCGGCGACATCCCTCCGAGCCTGACACACCATCTGAGGCATCTGAGGAGGAGGCGGATGCGCCCGAGGCAGAGACCCATCCCCAGGAAGAGGCAGCGCCGCCCGTACCACAGGCAGCGGTCCCACATCAGATTGAGGCTGCGGATCTTGAGATCCCGATCCAGTCAGCACCTCCTCCACAGCAGCCAGACCCTCAGCCCACCACCACCACTGAGACTCCAGCTACCATCCCTCCCAGTGATGACACTCCTTCACACCCGGCTTGATTGAGCATCGGGGACGATGCTTCCTTTTAAGTGTGGGGAGGTCGCCATCTCTGGCGTTTATTTTGGTGAACCACTACATCTTTTTTCTTTTATTTTGGATATTTTTCTGTATTTTTCTTCTTACTGTTATTTTCTGAGTACTTATACATTGCTTTTATATATTTTTACTCTATTTTCTGCATTTTGCATCTTTAGTTCATATTTTAGCCATTTAGTTTATTTTAGTTATTTAGTTTAGTTTGCAATTCTGATTTATTAGTGGATTAATTAGTATAGTTTACCCTTTTTTAGCATAAGATAGTATAGTTTAAATTGAAAAATATAAAAAGGAAGTAAGCTAGGAAATTGAACATATCAGATTTAAATCCATAAACCTTGTATATATAGCATTACATGACGTAGTTAAGCTGACAACATTTCATCAAGGAGGAACATTAAAACTTTAAAAGCTACCCTAAATAATTTTTTTTATGAGAATAATGGGAATTTTTAACTAAACCTGCATAACATATATGAATGATATATGATGCTTGAGTTAGAGAACACACAGCCTGTGAGTCTTGAGCTTAATTGTATGGTTGCATTCAAACCATAATTTCATTTCTGTGTGTTTCATTTCTTTTTATTCTGATGTTCTTTACTTTGCTTTAATCTATATGTCCAATTATAGAATATAGAATGTAGATATATACCAAGAGAATGATTGAGGCCATCATTTGATTTTAGCTCACTTACCCCAAATTAGCCTACCTTTTACATCACCTTTGTTAGCCCCCTTGAACCTTTTAAAATCCCTTTATTCTATTTAGCCAAATTACTAGCCTTAAGCAGAAAAACAAAAGAAAATCCCAAGTGAATCCTTGGTTAGCTTAAGATAGAAAATCATGAATAGAGTTAAATGTGGAAAACCTTTTGGGAACATGGGTGATAGAAACAAAAGGGTAGAGAAGTTAAAAGAAATAAAATAAATTTGGGAAGCATGCTCATGAGAAAATCAAAGTGATTTAATTGCTATGTGCCTTGAAAAAAAAATATTTTAATTTTTTTCAGCATTTAATAAAAGGGGATACAAAAGAAATTCCCCAATGGAAAATAAAAGCAATGCACATGGAATAAAAAAATAAAATAAAAAGTGAAACATGAGCATGTAACAATAAGTGGGATAATATGGGAAAATAGGTAAAGAGATTTTGTTTTACTAAATATGTATGTTAGGTGAGATCTTAGTCTAATTAAGGATTCACTTATTAGCTCACTTGACCCTATACATAAATCCTTAGCTTTACCTTGGCCCCATTACAACCTCAATTAAAGACCTCATGACTTTTTGGTATGACTATATTCTATAATTGTTGATTGGTTAGATGAAGAACAAAGCTATAGAAAGCAAGAATAAAAAGAAAAATAGAGTGAATAAACCCAATAAACACTGAGTGACTAGAGAGTAAACACAAAATCCAGTGAGGGTTCAATAACTCATCAACATATATCTGTACTTAATTTACTAATTGTTTTGCAAGTTTGTACAATGTTTTCTTTCCCATCTGATTTGCTAAAATGCTTTATTATTTAAGGGTTGGCTATATATATATATACATGACTCCTTGAGAATGTGAATTAACTTGGCTACATGTAAGCTTTATATATGAGTGAATAAATAGAGTTGCACGATGCATCATTCATTTAGGTAGTTGCATTTAAATTAAGTTGCATTGCATGACATTCCATCACTTTAACCTTAATTATTTACCTTGGATTTAGCATGAGGACATGCTAGTGTTTAAGTGTGGGGAGGTTGATAAACCCATATTTCATGAGTTCTTTTGTGCTTAATTTGAGTGATTTATACAATCCTTCACCTACTTATTCACATTAATTGCATGGTTTTACTTTCCCTTCCTTATTATGTCATATTGTGAAAAACATGTTTCCTAAGCTTTAAAAAATTAATTATTTTAATTACCTTTATTTCCATTCGATGCCGTGATTAGTGTGTTGAGTAGTTTCAGATTTTCTAAGGCAGAATGACTTAAAGGACGGAAAAGGAAACATACAAAAATGGAAGGAGAAGGCAAAACGGAGCTTTAAGGAAATTGGTATTCACGCGATCGCATGGACGACGCGATCGCGTGCCAAAAGCGAAGATGCAGCGACGCGGCCGCATGACTGACGCGATCGCGTGCCATAAGCAGAACGCATACGATGCGGACGCGTGACTGACGCGACCGCGTGGCAAGAAAAAGCTCCGAATGATGCGACCGCGTGACCCACGCGGATGCGTGACAGAGGCCACGTATCAGAATTTACAGAATACGCCCCCAGCGATTTCTGAAGCCCTTTTTGGCCCAGATCCAAGTACAGACAGCATAGACCAGAGGTTATAAAGTGTAGGAATGCACCTATTCAAAGGAGAGCTCGCATATTTTAATTTTTCAATGATTTAGATTTAGTTGAGAGGGAGATCTTCTCTCTCTCTCTCTCTCTTAGGATTTAGGATTTCTTCTTGTTTTAAGAGTGACTCTCAATCCAGGTTTTACGTTCTTTATTTTAGCTTTCTTTTACTTTTATCTATTCCAGCACTTGAATTAATCATTGAATCTATAAATTCTTCCATGTTGCAGACTGTTATTTGAATTAATAATATTTGAGGTATTTTCAGTTTATGATTGTTCTCTTTGATTTAAGTTACCATTGCTTCCCATCTAAGGACATTTTTATTATTCCAGCAATTTTACTTTTTCCCCTTTTGGTCCTAGTTAAGAATTCAGTAACTCAACAGTTATTAAACTCAACATAACTGATAATCGTTATCTTGCTAATTGAGCTGAACTTAAGTAATCCCGACCTTTTCTTAGGAAATAAATAGGATTCAAAGGTCAATTTAATTAGTCCCTTGACTTTCCTTTGCCCTAGTAAAGGTTGACCAAGTGGAGTTTAGATTCAACTTTCATTATGGTTGAGAGAGATAACTACGTTGGACCTCCAACTTCTCTTACCTCGCCAAAAGTCTGCTTTACAGTATTTATTTATTTTAATTGCCATTTATTTTACTTATCATTTAAATTCCTTGCTTCTCATCTTCTAAACCCCGATTACAACCTTTATAGCCAATAATAAGAACATACTTCCTCGCAGTTCCTTGAGAAGACGTCCCGAGGTTTGAATACTCGGTTAACAATTTTAATAAGGGGTTTGTTACTTGTGACACCCAAAACGTTTGTACGAAGGGATTTTTGTCGGTTTAGAGACTATATCTACAACGCAACTGTTTTTATGAATCTCTTTACTGGTAAAAATCCTAACGTCAACCTTCTGGAACACTTGGAGCATGTTCAAATCAATTTCCGGCGTTTTCTTTGCTTTCTTCACCATGGAAGGGAATGGAATAGGAATGGACTCATGCACCAGAGCTTTCCTCTTGGGTTCCTTGAGGCTTACTCCTTCTTCCTCATGCCTTTTGTCTACCTCCTCTTCTTCATGTGGAGCTTCAACAACCACTTCTTCCTCATGAATATCTTCCATGACCCTTGGAGGTATCTCCTCCAATGTAGTCCCTGACCGTAGAGTGATGGCATTGAGACCGCACTTGGGGTTTGGTTGGGGTTAGGATGGAAGGTTAGAAGAGCTTGAGGGTTGGTTGGTGTTGTTGTTGGAGTTTGAGGGTTGTTTTGACATGGCCATCTTTGAAAGCATGTTGGTGAGGTTAGCCAATTGAGCACCCAAGGCATCAAATTGAGCCTTGTTGCTCTCGTCCCGTTTCTCCATGGCGGCTCTAAGCTCATCAACTTGATTGTTGGAAGATGGAGAGGGTTGGTTAGATTGTTGTTTATGGTGTGGTGCTTGGTATTTGGTGTAGTTGTTTTGATTTTGGTTAGAGTGACCTTGGTTGGCTTGGTAGTTGGTGTTGTTATGGTGATATTAGGATGAAGATTGGTTATTATTGTGATGAGAAAAAGTGTTATTCCATCTTTGGTTTTGATTGCTCCCTTGTGCATTATCCCTCCACCCTTGATTTTGATTACCACTATGAGGGTAATTGTTTTGGCCTTGAGAAGGATAGGGCAGACGGTTGTTATAGTTCATATTGGCTACAACAAGGGCATGTTCCTCTTGAATTTGATGGCATTGATCGATGTAATGTGTGGTGCTAGAGCACAAACTACAAATCTTAGGAGGGCCTTCAAGTTGAGCAACTGGAGGTGGGGCTTGGATGGCTTGGATAGCATAGTATTCCTTTTGATCCTTTTGTATTTGCGTGAGGATGGTGGTCATATCCCCAAGTGCTTTGGTTAGGCTTGCTTCGGAAGGGGATGGTTCTACCACACCCTTGAGAGGTTTACTTCTCACCCTTGTATGTTGTGTAGCCTCGGCAACATCATTTATCAACTTCCAAGCTTCTCCCTCCGTCTTGTTTTTCGAAAGGGAACCACCACTAGAAGCGGTGAGCAATCTTCTATCTTCCACACAAAGACCTCCGGTGAAGTAACTAATGAGCAAGTGAGTGTTCAATCCATGATGTGGACAAGATTCCAATAGCCTCTTGAACCGAGTCCAATACTCATACAAACTCTCTTGGTCTCTTTGCATTATACCCAAGATCTCATTCCGGACATAATCGGTCTTTTCCGGTGGGAAAAACTTATCTAGAAACTCTCTTCTCAAGAAATCCCAATTGGTCGCAATCTCATCCGGTAGTGAATAAAACCATGTCTTTGCTTGCCCTTCAAGAGAGAAAGAAAAGGCAAAAATCATAATAGCCAACTCATCGGCTCCATGCCTTCGAGCCGTAGAACAAGCAACTTGAAAATCTTTTAGATGTCGGATGGGGTCTTGACCCGGCAACCCATGATATTTAGGAAGTAGATGTATCAAGCTACTCTTCAACTCAAAGTTTGGATCAAGGTTAGGATACCTTGCTTGCAAAGGTTGGAGTATGATATCCGGAGCTCCTTGCTCATGCAAAGTGATCTGTCATGGCTCCGCCATGTATGGTTCACCTGTAGGATGCCAAGATGTATTAGTAGTGCCAACAGAAGAATAGGAAGTAGCGGACTCCAAGTCACTCTCGGTACCGCCTAGGGATTCGGTATGTTCCTCAAGAGAGGCCGAAGTACTAGCCGTATAGTCCAACCGCCATCTAGCTTGCCGAGTGTGTAACAAAGTTCTTTCAATCTCAGGGTCAAACTCGGCTAAGCTAGAATTCGGTTGAGACCGAGTCATCAAACTTAGGAGTCATAGCACACAAACAAAAGAAATCTAAACTATAGTTAAGTATTGAAAGAAAGTAAACTATCTACAATATTCACATATTCACATAACCAATATCAAGGCATATGTTGCAACCATTCCCCGGCAACGGCGCCAAAAATTTGATGCGCCTCGAGGGTTACGTCAGAATAGATTTTCTCAATAAAGTCCCGTTGCAAGTATAGCTCTACCAACAACAATCCTCGAGGATAAAATTTAGAAGGGAATTAGTTGTCACAAGTTCAACCCCAATAAAAGTAACCGAAGTATTCAAACCTCGGGTCGTCTCACAAGGAATGGGCAAAGATGTGCTTCAACATTGGTTAGAATTCCGGGGTTGTGATTCATGAGCAAGAAAATAAAATAGGAATCTTAACAAGCAAGTAATCTTAAAATACAAGAAACTATTCAAATAACTAAGCAAGATGTGAGCAATTCCAAATTAAAAGGATAACATTCAATATAATTCTACTCTAAAACTAAACAATAACTAAGACTAAGACAAGACAATTAGAATTTGGGTTTTCAAATATGAATGATAAAAGCAACTCTTGGCTAGACATGGGAATTGGGGTCACTATCCTTGTCTAATAACCATATCTTGACAATTATGAGGAATCAAACTCATTAAGTCTACTTCTATACTTGAAGTACGTTAAATGGTTTGGTCAACATCAACCCATAAGGCCTAACCTCACTACTAATTGACTTAGTAGTAGGTTAGTGTCAATGGCTATCAAATTGACCACTAAGGGTTCCCAAATCATCAAATCCATTAGACCCAATGACTCAAGTTTACCCAATTCCCTTAGCCTAGGCCAAGAGTAAAGAGAACTACTCCATAATCAAAGTAAACAATTCATCAAACACATGGTAAGCATTAATAAAAGACATGTTCAAATTACAATTAAATTGAGATTAACAAATACCCACTAACAATCATCAACATATAATCATTCAAACAACACAATTAATCATAGAAATCATCAATGAAACATTAACAAGTCAAGATTCACAACATTCAAGGAATGGGTATAAAGTGACAATTGACAAGAATTCATAAAACTAACACAAGATCTAAGTAAAATTATGCTAAGGAATTCAAATTAAACAATCAAAACTAGTAATTAACAAGATCCAATTCAGAATTCAACAAGGGAAGATCAAATTAAAACTAGATCTAAAGAGGAACAATGGTTTATCTCTCTAGAAGAACAAGAACAAAAAACTAGCTAAAAATTGTGTCTAAGTGTAAAATGAATGATCCCCCCTTTCCCCCTAGCATTCTTGGGTCTTTTCCATGCAGAAACAGCTTGAATTAGGGCCTAATGAGCCTCAGAAATCGCCAGGCAGGATTTTCTTTAATGAGGTCACGTGCAGCTTTTCACACGTGCGCGCCATACGTGCGTGCGCGCTGATTGTTTTTGTGATCCACGCGTGCACGCCAGGTGCGTGTGCGCTTCGGTGGAAATTCTCTGACCCGCGCAGATGCGTCCATCCTTGCATGCCGCTTCCATCTATCCTCATGCACGCGTGCGCATGGAGTGCGCATGCGCGCCCATGCTGAGTTTCCCAAAATTCAAATCTTCATGTTCCTTCCTCTTGTGCATGCTTTCTTTCTCTCTTCTAGGCCATTCTTGCCCTATTAATTCTGAAATTACTCAACAAATACATCACGACATCGAATGGCAATAAAAGAGGTTCCGAATATAGCAATTTTAAGGTAAAAGAAGCATGTTTTTCATCATGAAGCAATATTAGGAAGAGAACACAAAACCATGCAATTCTTGTGAATAAGTGTGAGAAATATTGACAAAACCTCCCAAATTCTACACAATATAAACCACAAAATTGGGGTTTATCATCCCCCACCTTGTAGAGTTCTAGGGATATGATCTCATGCACTTCTACTTCCTCTCCATTCATGATGCTATGAATCATGATAACCCGGTCTACAGTAACTTCAGACCGGTTGTTAGTAGGAATTATAGAGCGTTGGATAAACTCCAACCATCCCCTAGCCATGGGTTTGAGGTCAAGCCTTCTTAGTTGAACCGGCTTGCCTCTTGAATCTCTCTTCCATTGAGCGCCTTCCACACAAATGTCCCTAAGGACTTGGTCCAACCTTTGATCAAAGTTGACCCTTCTAATGAAAGGGTGAGGATCTTCTTGCATCATTGGCAAGTTAAATGCCAACCTCACATTTTTCGAACTGAAATCCAAGTAGTTCCCCTGAACCATTGTGAGCCAATTCTTTAGGTTTAGGTTCACACTTTGGTTATGGTTCTTAGTGATCCATGCATTAGCATAGAACTCTTGAACCATTAAGATCCTGACTTTTTGAATGGGGTTGGTGAGAATTTCCCAACCTCTTCTTTGAACTTCGTGTCAGATCTATGGATATTCACTCTTTTTGAGCTTGAAGGGAACCTCGGTGATCACCCTTTTCTTGGCCATAACTTCATAAAAGTGGTTTTGGTGCACTTCTGAGATGAATCTCTCCATCTCCCATGACTTGAAGGTGGAAGCAATTGCCTTCTCTTTCCTCTTTCTAGAGGTTTCTCTGGCCTTAAGTGCCATTGATGGTTATGGAAAAACAAAAAAAAATCTTAGCTTTACCCACACCAAACTTAGAAGATTTGCTCGTCCTCGAGCAAAAGAAGAAAGAAAGGAGTAGAAGAAGAAGAAATTGAGGAGATGGAGGGAGGTGAGTGGTTCGGCCAAGGGGGTATTAGTGTGTATGTTGTGTGGAAATGAAGGTGGTAAGGAGGGGTATTTATAGGGTAAGGGAGAGAGGGTAGCCGTGTATGAGGGGTTGGGTTTGGGAGGGAAATTGTTTGAATTTGAATGGTGAGGTAGGTGGGGTTTAATGATGGATGGATGTGAGTGGTGAAGAGGTTGTGGGGAAGAGGGTAGGATTTGATAGGTGAGGGGTGTTTGGGGAAGAGTTTTTGATGGGATTGGTCAATGATGTTTGGGGAAGAGTGTTATGGAAAGGTGTGAAGAGGAGAGAAGAAGAGGTGGGGTAGGTGGGGATCCTGTGGAGTCCACAGATCCTGAGGTGTCAAGGAATTTGAGTCCCTGCACCAATCTGGTGTTTAAACGCCCAATCTGTGCCAATTCTGGCATTTAACGACAGCTCTGCTATCTTTCCTGGCATTAAACACCAGTCTGCTACCCATTCCTGGCGTTAAATGCCAGCCAGATGCCCATTTCTGGCGTTTAATGCCAGCCTGTGCCAGACAGCCCTTTCTGGCGTTAAACGCCCAGAGTGCTACCCATTATGGCATTTAACGCCCAGAATGCTGCCAGGCTGGGCGTTAAACGCCCATTCTGCTATCTTTACTGGCGTTTAAACGCCAGTAAGCCTGTCCTCCAGGGTGTGCTATTTTTAATGTTGTTTTTTATTCTGTTTTTGATTTTTCAGTTGTTTTTGTGACTTCACAAGATCATCAACCTAAAGAAAAAATAGAATAACAATAGAAAATAAATAAATATAATAAAATAACATTGGGCTGCGTCCCAACAAGCGCTTCTTTAATGTCAATAGCTTGACAGTGAGCTCTTGGAGAGCTTCACAGAGACTCAGAGCTTGATGTTGGCCTCCCAACACCAAACTTAAAAGTTGAGTATGGGGGCTCTATTTGGCTCTGTATTGAGAGAAGCTTTTTATGCTTCCTCTCCATGGTTACAGAAGAAGATCCTTGAGCCTTAAACACAAGGTAATCCCCATTCACTTGAAGGACTAACTCTCCTCTGTCCACATCAATCACAGCTCTTGCTGTGGCTAGAAAGGGTCTTCCAAGGATGATGGATTCATCTTCATCCTTCCTAGTATCTAGGATTATGAAGTTAGCAGGGATGTACAGGCCTTTAACCTTCACCAAGACATCCTCTGCAAGTCCATAAGCCTGTTTCCTTAAATTGTCTGCCATCTCTAGTGAGATTCTAGCAGCTTGTACCTCAAAGATCCCTAATTTCTCCATTACAGAGAGTGGCATAAGGTTTATACTTGACCCAAGGTCACACAGAGCCTTCTTAAAGGTCATGGTGCCTATGGTACAAGGTATTAAGAACTTTTCAGGATCCTGTTTCTTCTGAGGTAATTTCAGTTGAACCAAATCATTTAGTTCATTGATGAGCAATGGGGATTCATCCTCCCAAGTCTCATTACCAAATAACTTGGCATTCAGCTTCATGATTGCTCCCAGATATTGAATAATTTGCTCTTCAGTAATATCTTCATCTTCTTCAGAGGAAGAATACTCATCAGAGCTCATGAATGGCAACAGTAAGTTCAGTGGAATCTCTATGGTCTCTACATAAGCCTCAGATTCCTTTGGTTCCTCATTAGGAAACTCCTTGGAGGCCAGTGGACATCCATTGAGGTCTTCCTCACAAGAAATCACTGCCTTTCCTCCCTCTACAGGTTCGGCCATGTGGGACGTGTTTATGGCCTTGCACTCTCTTTTTGGATTCTCTTCTGTGTTGCTCTGGAGAGTACTGGGAGGGAGTTCAGTAAGTCTTTTACTCAGCTGACCCACTTGTTCCTCCAAATTTCTAATGGAGGACCTTGCTTCAGTCTTGAAGCTGAGAGTGGTCTTAGATAGATTAGAGATTACAGTTGCTAAGTCAGAGTGGCTCTGCTTAGAATTCTCTGTCTGTTGTTGAGAAGATGGTGGAAAAGGTTTGCTATTGCCAAACCTGTTTCTTCCACCATTATTATTATTGAAGCCTTGATTAGGCTTCTGTTGATCCTTCTATGAGAGATTAGGAAGATTTCTCCATGAAGGATTGTAAGTGTTTCCATAGGAATCTCCCATGTAATTCACCTCTTCCATTCCAGGATTCTCAGGATCATAAGCTTCTCCTTCAGGGGAGGCTTCTTTTGTACTACCTAATGCAGCTTGCATTTCAGTCAGACTCTGAGAAATCATATTGACTTGCTGAGTCAATATTTTGTTCTGAGCCAATATGGCATTCAGAGTATCAATATCAAGAACTCCTTTTTTCTGAGTTATCCCATTATTCACAGGATTTCTTTCAGAAGTATACATGAACTGGTTATTTGCAACCATCTCAATGAGTTCTTGGGCTTCTGCAGGTGTCTTCTTCAGATGAAGAGATCCACCAGCAGAATGGTCCAATGACATCTTAGACAATTCAGACAGACCATCATAGAATATACATATGATGCTCCATCATAGACCACTATAAGCTTACTCAACTTCTGAGGTGGAAAGAATTTGGCCAAGAAAGCATTGACCAACTTTTCCCAAGAGTTCAAGCTATCTTTAGGTTGTGAGTCCAACCATGTCCTAGCTCTGTCTCTTACAGCAAAGGGGAAAAGCATAAGTCTGTAGACCTCAAGATTAACCCCATTGGTCTTAACAATGTCATAGATTTGCAAGAATTCAGCTAAGAACTGATGAGGTTCTTCTAATGGAAGTCCATGAAATTTGTAATTATGCTGCATTAGAGAAACTAATTGAGGCTTAAGCTCAAAGTTGTTTGCTCCAATTGCAGAAATTGAGATGCTCCTTCCACAGAAGTCAGAAGAGGGTGCAATAAAGTCACCAAGCATCTTCCTTGCATCTTCACCATTGTTGTTGGGTTCGGCCATCTCTTTTTCTTTTTCGAAAAATTATGTCAGGTCCTCTCCGGAGTGTTGTGCTTTAGCTTCTCTTAGCTTTCTCTTTAGAGTCCTTTCAGATTTTGGATTAGCTTTAACAAGAATGTTCTTATCCTTGCTCCTGCTCATATGAAAAAGAAGAGAACAGAAAAGAAGAGAAATCCTCTATGTCACAGTATAGGGATTCCTTTATGTGAGTAGAAGAATAGAAGAAATAGAATGAAAAAGGGAGAAGAAGAATTCAAACACAGAGAGAGGGGGAGGGTTCGAATTATAAGAAGAAGAGAAGTGTTAGTAAATAAATAAATAAAGAGAAAGAGAAGAGAGAGAGAGAGAGAGAGAGAGAGAGAGAGAGAGAATTTGAATTTTAAATTAAAAGAAAAGAAAAATATTTTTGTTTTTATTTTAATTATTGGTTAGTATTCGAAATTTAAGAGAAGAAATAAAATAAAATTTGAAAACTAATTAAATTAATTAATTTAAAAAGATTTTTGAAAAAGTGTTAGTGATTTTAAAAAATTGGAGAGAGAAAAGTATTTAGGTGGTTTTGAAAAAGATATTATTGAAATAGTAAACTTTTAAAATCAAACAAAAAGTCAAGAAGTTAATTGAAAAAGATTTGAAAATCAATTTTAAAAAAGATAAGAAGTTAGAAAAGATTTTGAAATTGATTTTGAAAAAGATTTGAAGAGGAAAGTAAAAAGATTTGATTTTTGAAATTAAAGTTGATTACTTGACTAATAAGAAACTAAGAGATATGATTTTAAAATTTAAAGATTGATCCTTTCTTAATAGGCAAGTAACAACTTGAAAATTTTTGAATCAAAACATTAAATGTTAGCATTAATTTCGAAATTATGAAATAAAAATAAGAAAAATATTTTGAAAATCAATTTTGAAAATTTTCGAAAATAGTAAAAAAATGAAAAAGATTTGATTTTTGAAAAAGATTTGAAAAAGATAGAATTTTTAAATTGAAATTTTGACTTGACTAATAAGAAACAATTAAATTTTAAAACTTTATGACTAAATCAATTCAAATTTTCAAAATTTATGAGTGAAATAAGGGAAAGATATTTTTTGATTTTTGAATTTTTAATGAGGAGAGAGAAAAACACAAAAATGATGCAAAACATAAAAATTTAAGATCAAAACTAATAATGCATGCAAGAACACTTTGAATGTCAAGATGAACACCAAGAACACTTTGAAGATCATGATGAACATCAAGAACATATTTTTGAAAATTTTTAAGAAAAGAAAGACATGAAAGACACTAAACTTAAAATTTTTTAAACTTTAGACACTAATAATTAAAAAATGCATATGAAAAACAAGAAAAGACACAAAACAAGAAAATTCAAAGATCAAATAAGGAAAATCATCAAGAACAACTTGAAGATCAATGAAGAACATAATGCATGAATTTTCGAAAATTAAAGAAAAAAATCAAAATATGCAATTGACACCAAACTTAAAATTTGACACTAGACTCAAACAAGAGACAAAATATTTTTGGTTTTATGATTTTATTAATTTTTTTTCGAAAATTATTTGGAAAAGAAAATAAAGAAATTCAAAATTTTTAATAAGAATTCCAGGAATCATGCAATGTTAGTCTAAAGCTTCGGTCAAAAAATTTAGACATGGCTTAATAGCCAGCTAAGCTTTATGTGAAAGCTTCGGTCCAAAAGATAAGACATGGCCTAATGACCAGCCAAGCTTTAGCAAAGCATTACATAGAACAGCTAAATTGATGAGAAATCCAAAGAAGCTCTTCTAAAGATAAGTGAAAACCTCGGTCCAAAAGAATTAGACATGGCTTAACAGCCAGCCAGGATTCAACATATCTCGTGAAACTCTAGAATTCATTCTTAAAAATTCAAAAGATAAAAAAAATTTTGAATTTTTCGAAAACAAAAAGCTTAAAAATAAAATAAAATTACCTAATATGAGCAAGAAGATGAACCGTCAGTTGTCCAAACTCGAACAATCCCCGGCAACGGCGCCAAAAACTTAGTGCCCGAAGTTGTGATCTCTGAAACGGCACCAAAAACTTGGTACGCACGATCTTAATCTCAACTCTTTTTCACAACTCCCCACAACTAACCAGCAAGTGCACTGGGTCGTCCAAGTAATACCTTATGTGAGTAAGGGTCGATCCTGCGGAGATTGCCGGCTTGAAGCAAGCTATGGTCATCCTTGTAAATCTCAGTCAGGCAGATTCAAATGGTTATGAGGTTTTGATAATTAAAATATAAATAAAATATAAAATAAGATAGAGATACTTATGTAATTCATTGGTGGGAATTTCAGATAAGTGTCTGGAGGTGCTTTGTTGCTTCTGAACTTCTGCTTTCCTATTGCCTTCTTCCAACCATGCGTTACCTTCTTCCATGGCAAGCTGTATGATCCTCTCGGATGAAAACAAATCCATATGCGCTGTCACCGCACGGCTAATCATCTGTCGGTTCCCGCTAGCGTTGGAATAGGACCATTGTCCTTTTGCACACTGTCACTTGTGCCCCATATTCGTAGGTTTGAAGCTCGTCACAGTCATCCCTTCCCAAATCCTACTCAGAATACCACAGACAAGGTTTAGACTTTCCAGATCCCGGATCCTACTCGGAATACCACAGACAAGGTTTAGACTTTCTGGATCCCAGGAATGGCTGCCAATAATTCTAGCCTATACCACGAAGGTTCTAATCTTAGATTAGAAACCCAAGAGAATATACTCCAGTTGTCGTCCAATGACTACGTTGAACATCATGTAGATCGCTTTGTGGTTGTCAGGCATGCGACCTTGGCTAAGCGAGTAACGAAGATTGGGTGATTGTCACGGGTCACCCCTTCATTCTGACTTAACTGAATTAAGTGTAGAGTATATCTTAGAGAAGAAGTAGGCATGAATTGAATAGAAAAACAGTAGTAATTGCATTAATTCATGAAGAACAGCAGAGCTCCACACCTTAATCTATGGGTGTAGAAACTCCACCGTAGAAAATACATAAGTGAAAAAGGTCTAAGCATGGCCGTGAGGCCAGCCTCCAAACGTGAACATACAAGTTCCAAAGATGGTCAAAAGATTAAAAGCTAAAAAGATGTAAAATAATTCTCTAAAAATAGTTTTTATACTAAACTAGTAACCTAGGGTTACAGAAAATGAGTAACTAAGTGCAAAAATCCACTTCCGGGACCCACTTGGTGTGTGCTTGGGTTGGGCATTGAAGCTTTTTCGTGCTTAGGCTTTTCCTGGAGTTAAACACTAGCTTTGGTGCCAGTTTGGGCTTTTAACTCCAATTCTGGTGCCAGTTTGGGCGTTTTACGCCAAGATATTTTAGGCTGACCTTGAACACTAATTTGGGCCATCAAATCTTGGGCAAAGTATGGACTATTATATATTGTTGGAAATCCCAAGATGTCTACTTTCTAACGCAATTGAGAGCGTGCCAATTGAGCTTCTGTAGCTCCAGAAAACCCACTTCGAGTGCAGGGAGGTCAGAATCCAACAGTATCTGCAGTCCTTTTTCAGCCTCTGAATCAGATTTTTGCTCAAGTCCCTCAATTTCAGCCGGAAAATATCTGAAATTATAGAAAAACACACAAACTCATAGTAAATTTCAGAAATATGATTTTTGAATAAAAACTAACAAAAATATGATAAAAAGTAATTAAAACATACTAAAAACTATGTAAAAACAATGCCAAAAGGGTATAAATTATCCGCTCATCAAGCAACAAGAGAAGCGGAAGAAAGAACATGTAGCAACCAGTTGATCCACTAGCTGAAGGTGGCAATCCAAAAATTCACCATATCCCCCTTGCTCATCTTTGAATGCACCGAGGACGGTACAAACTTTTAAGTGTGGGGAGGTCGTCCGACCGAAACGGTCATTTTTGGGTGACAAATTTCTAATCCTAACAGTTCCACATTTTATATTTCTTTTATTATTAGGTCTTTTAGAATTTTTAGATGCATTTTATAGTTTTGCTTAGTTAAAATAATGAAATTCTCCAAGAAAAACATTCTCAATAGGGCTTTGGCATCCCAATTGATTTGAGTAAAAATTTTTCATTAAACTTGCTTGAATATACATTGTGGAACATGTTTTTGAGCTGAAAACACACAACCTTGTGAGTTTTGAGCCTAATTATGTGGTTACATCATATAACCACTATTTTCGTTCTTGTGTGTGATCATTCTCTTTCTATGATTGTAATCTTTGATTTTTTTTATTCTTTATGTCCATTATTCCATGTATACATGTATTTATATGATTGAGGCCATCATTTCATTTAGCTCACTTACCCAAATAGCCTACCTTTCATCAATCATTGTTAGCCAATTTTGATCTTATTTTAATCCCCTCTTATTCTTAATTTTAGCACATTACAAGCCTTAAAGCGAAAAACAATAAATGCCCTTAATTTGGATCTTTGATTAGCTTAGGCTAGTGAGTGTGTGTATCATTCAAGTGTGTGGAAACTTGGGACTTTGGTTGTGGTAAAAGTATGTTTTGTATTTTCATTGAAGATCTTGGGAATTGGGTTTATACTCATATATTAAATGCCATATGCATTGATGCTCTTGTATATATTTTTAGTTTAAAAAGAAAAAAAAAAGAAAAAGAAAAAAAATATACATATATATAAAAAAAGAGTATATACCCGTTTTGGTCCTCAAAGAATTTCATATTGAACACTTTAGTCCTCAACTAAAATTAATTACTCGATTGATCCCTAACAATTAACTCCGTCAGTCACTTAGGTCCTTTACTCCGTTAACTCTAACAGAGGACAAAATAGTCCCTGACAACTCTAACAGTGGACAAAATGGTCCCTGATCTCCTCTGTTTGGAAACGATATTGTTCTCTCCCAATTTCCATTATATCTCGCATAACACTAACAGTCTAACACTGTAACTTCAAACTACACAATGCACACTCTACAAATTTAATGTTCACAAGAAAAAAATCATCAACTTGTTCTCAACCAATTCATACTTAGGAAACTAATGCCTATGTCTCTCAACTAGTTGTGGTCTTCGATGGATCCCATGAATCTAGACAGCAAGTCTGCTTTGTTAAGGCCCATCGTCGTCGTTGCCATCTCTATCCTCCTCTGCCCTATCATCTCCATGACCACATTGTCTACCACTCCGATCGCTTCCTTCAGCTTTTTATCTGAACCAATGTTCAGTAATCGCTTCAGTTTCCATATGAGCGACAACGGCGACATTGCTCATTGTACTAATAGCTTGGATGCGAGGTCGAAATTGTCTGTCAACTTGGACTCTGGAAAAGAAGGAATGAAGCACTCGGTGTCTATTTCAAATGATAATTTGCATATGATGTCGAAGGAGAATCTTCTCATGATGTCTTAATGTCCAACAATCTATATTTCTTGCCGGAGAGTGAAGAAAGGCGTGCCCTTGGAGTAGTTGTGGAACTTGATTTTGAGGATGTTGTGGACGTTGTCGGGGTTGAAGGTGATGTTATCGAAGACATGGAAGTGGATGCTTTTGGTGGGTGAAGTGCAGAGGAGGTGGATGTACCAGTCACAAAGATTTAGGAAGTGTGTGGTCTATGACATGTTGAGGTAGGTGCGACACGTGTGACAATTATACCATGGCTTAATCTTGGAGCTAAAGAGGAGGAAGGAAAAGATGGAAAAGAAAACTGTGAAGGTGAAGAAGTAGAGTATGAATGTTAGGGTTTTGTGAGATATGATAAAAATTGGGGAAGAACAGTGTCATTTTCGAATAAAGGGGGTTAGGAATCATTTTGTCCCTTGTTAGAGTTGTTAGGGATCATTTTATCCCATGTTATAGTTTTTAGGGACCATTTTGTCTTCCGTTAGAGTTGACGGAGCCAAAAACCAAAGTGACTGATGGAATTAATTATTAGGGACCAATCGAGTTATTAATATTAGTTAGGGACTAAAATGTCTGGTCTGAAATTCTTTAAGGACCAAAATGGGTATATACTCTAAAAAAATGAAAATGAATGAAAAAGAAAAGAAAAGAAAAAGAAAGCAATAAAAAGGAGACAAAAATGCCATGCATATGTGTTGTGATAAAAAAGAGAATGCATGAGAGTGTGAAAAAGTGAAGAATGGGTAGTTAGGTTTGTATTTGAATTGTATAGGTTGTAGGTTAGGTAAGAGCTTAAGTTAATCAAAGATTCAAATTTCAAGCTCACTTAGCCATATATAACCCTACCTTGACCGTAACCCCATTACAACCTATGAAAAGACCTCATGATATATGTATGCATGCATTGAATAATTGTTGATTGTTAGATGAAAAATAAATCTTAGAAAGTATGATTAGAGGAGAATTGAGTGAATCAACCCTAAACACTTGAGTGACTAGAGCGGATACACATCCGGTGAGGGTTCGATTGCTCAATTCTATGTTTCCACCTACTATTATTTCTTTTCTTGCAAGTTTGTAAATTCCTTTCAATAACTCAATTCAATTGTGGAGTTGATTTGATCATGATTTCCTTAGCCCTCGTATTCGTATATGTATTCTTGGGAGTCGATTTGTTTTGACCAAGTAGTTATATGTACTTAGATAGATTTCATGTAGATATATTGCATATAGGTAGTTACCTTGAATAAATGTTCATACCGTTTCTTATCCTCCTTGATTTAGCATGAGGACATGCTATTGTTTAAGTGTGGGGAGGTTGATAAATCCCATTTTTAGGGTTTATCTTGTGTTGAATTTAGAGGATTTTTTCAACTTTTCCCATATTTATTCACTAAAATAGCATGGTTTTGTAAATTCTCCTTTAATTGTTCTTAAGAGTGAAAATATGCTTTTTAGGCCAAAAAATTGATAAATTTAATTCACTTTTAATTCCATTCGATGCCTTGATATGTTTGTAAAGTGATTTTAGATTCATAAGGCAAGTATTGGATGGAAGAAGTGAAGAGAAAAGCATGCAAAGTGGAAAATTTGTAAAGAAATTAGCATTTGGAGAATTCATAGCCACGCGTACGCTTCACCCACGCGCACAAGTGAAAGGAGATCTTCAAGCCACGGGCACACGTCAGCCACACGTACGCATGAGGAGGAATTCTGCAAGTGACGAGTGGCACGTGACCCCATTAAAGTGAATTCACTGGGGCGATTTTTGAGCTGTCCAGTCCCAAATCCAACGCGTTTCTGAGGCTATTTCATGCAAAATTGAAGATTGGACAAGGGAGGAGCAATAAGTTTTAGGTTAGCATCATGTAGTTTAGTTTTCTAGAGAGAGAAGCTCCCTCTTCTCTCTAGAATTAGGGTTTTAGGTTAATTGTATCTTAGATTTAGGGTTTAATTCTTGCTTTTATCTACTTTTTCTTTATAATTTCTTGTTCTTACATCTTCATTCTCTTAGTTTGTAGTGTTAACTTCCCCTTTTATGCCTCTTTTTATGTTTATGAATTCTTGTTGGATTTGGTTTCCTTTTTAATGCAATTTATATTTTATGTTATTTTATTGTTGATTTGAGTTGTTATTGTTATTTTCTTTCAATTAGTAGTTGTAGAATTTATTTTCCTTGCACTTTATTATGCTTGCCTTTTATGCCTTCCAATTGTTTGACAAAATTCTTGGTTGGATTTTAGAGTAGATTTTTCTTCTCTTGACTTGGGTTGAGTAATTGGAGAGTCTTGAGTTATCAAACTCTTTTGTTGATTGATAATTGGAAGTTGCTAATTGACTTGAATGCCACTAAAGCTAGTCTTTCCTTAGGATTTGACTAGGACTTGTGGACAAGAGCCAATTCCATCCACTTGACTTTCCTTCATAGTTAGAGGTTAACTAAGTGGGAGCAATGGACAATTCTTGTCGCAATTGATGATGATAATGAGGATAGGACTTCTAGTTCTCATCCCTTGCAAGAGCTTTCTTAGTTGTTAGCTTATTTCTTTTGCTATTTACATTTCTTGTTCTTTATTACAAAAACCCCAAACATTCCTTCATAGTCAATAATAAAGCACTTCATTATAATTCCTAGGGAGAATGACTCGAGCTTTAAATACTTCGGTTTATTTTTATTGGGGTTGAACCAGTGACAACCATATTAACTTTGATGTGAGGATTCATTGTTGCTTTAGAACTATACTTGCAACGTAACTATTTTTGTGAAATTCTATACTGACAATTTTCTTATATCAGTCGTCGACGCGAACGCGTGAAGTTAGAAAAAGGAATATGACGCGTACGCGTGAAGAAAAATTTTGCGAAACGCACAGTTTTAGCACACTTGTTGTACGACTCTCGGGAATTTGTACTGGGGCAGCATTTAGGTGCGACGCGTGCGCGTCGGTCACGCCTACACATGGAAGGCTAGAAATGAAAATGACGCGTACGCGTCAGCGAGGCGCACGCGTGGGTTGGGTTGTGCGCCTGGCACCCCATCCGCATGATTTCGGCACAACTCTTTGGTTTTCACACCAGAGGTTGCAGCATTCAATATTTCGCGTGCGTGTCGGCCATGCGCGCGCATGGGACACCTTATTTTTTTTGAACCAACAAGCTATCAAATTAATGCCAAACATTATTAAACAGGTGAAACCACAACTTAAACCAAATAAACCCAACTAAAATTGAAAATTCAACTTATTACTAATATAAATAAAAGAGAAAATAAGAAGAATTTACCATGGTGGGGTGTCTCCCACCTAGCACTTTTAGTTAAAGTGCTTAAATTGGACATTTGGTGAGCTCCTTGTCATGGTGGCTTGTTCTTGAACTCATCTTGAAACTTCCACCAACGCTTGGACTTCCAATAAGCTCCAAAATTTCCAAGTAAATTCACCAAGCCTTGATAAAGTTCTTCACAAGCTTTGAGCTCCCAAAGTAATTCCTGTTGTATGCCGGTATCCGAAATCTTGTTTCTACACCCGTCTTTAAGTGGATCATCATTGTTCCAACCGGGTGGCAAGCAATCCAAATTCTCAATGAAGTACCAAACTCTTCTCTTAGATCCAACCAATTGATCACTAGTCCAACCCTCGCATCTAGCTCTTGAAATATCAACCTTGATGAGTCATGATTTGTAACTCCAACCCCTAAACATCCTTCTCTTATGCTTCATTCCACAAAGCCTCCTAAGTTGACCATCCGTTTCAAGCATACCATACTCAAGTGGGACAATAAAGCTAATAGAGATAAGTTTTACCCACTCAAATAAAGGTGTAGATGGCTACCTAGGTAGAGAAGTCTCCAACGATCTTGACAAAGCATATTCAACTCCCGTCCAACCTTGTCGAAGGACTTCCACTTTTTGAGAAGATTCTTCACTTTCAAGCTCTTTCCCACCAAATTCATCTAAATCTTCTCCGTCACTCAAACCATAAATATGAGGTTGAGAGAGATCTACCTCAATATTTTATCGGGAGAAGGTTCTTCAATCTCACGGAGTTCACTTGTGGATGCAAATTCATCACTAGGAGGACTTGATTCATGATCATCATCACCAAGGGAACTTGCCTCTGGATCTATTCCATCCAATTTTTCAAAGGGAATATGCCTTGGAGGTTGTACACTACCCTCCTCAACATTAATTTCAAGCTTCTTAGAGGAATACTCTACAACTCTAGATTCCCATGGAGGTTCAGCATCTCCTAAGTCTTCGACCCCTTCATCCTCTTCAACAATTACAGCTTCCTCCAATTGTTCCAATACAAAGTCACATTCTTCATTTTCCACCGGAGTTTCTAATTTCTCCTTCATGCTACGATCCTCATTAGATTCTCCACATGCGGCCATGGGAGTACTTTGAGTGTCGAAGCGTAGGGAGGCTAAATTATCTACTAGCTCGGTCAAGGTAGCTATGAAATCTAGTGTCGTTCTTTGCATCTCTCTTTGCCCTTGAAGAAGGATACCAAGAGTCTCATCCATTGAAGATTGGAGTGGATATGAGGGTTCATTGCTTGGGAGGAAGGGTTCACGATAGGAAGGTGGTTCATCGTGATAAGGAGGTGGCGATTCAACACTCTCCATCTTTTCCACTTGTGGCACAACACACTCCAGTCCCTTGTTCTCAAGTTGAGATTCCAAGATCTTCTTCATGCTCCGCTCTTCGGTTGACTTTTCACATTCATCCGTTGAAATGCTTTGTTTGTTGCATGAGTCCCATGGGTCGATGGTGGCTCTTGTGTTGGCAATGTTAGCCATGAGAGCTTCGTGTGCTTTTCGGCCTTCCTCTCGCTCCATTTGATGGATGGTCGCTTGAAATCGATCCATTGCTTCCTTAAAATGATCTCGTGGCTCTTGTTCCACTTGGCTAACATAATTAGGATCATATTGCTCTTGGATTGATGGATATGGACATTCCCCTATAGAGGGTTGTGGTGGAAAGGAAAATTCATCTTGTGGTTGAAAGTTCGCATACATTGGAGGTGGTGTATATTGAGGTGGTGGTTCTTGGGAGTAATTGGATTGGAATTGGGGTGGCTTTATATATGGTTCATATGGCTCGTAAGGCAGTTGGTATAGTGGATATAGGTTAGGGTCATATGGAAGTGTTTGATTGTAAGGGGCTTGTGAGTATGGTGGTTGAGGGCTATATTGAGGAGGGGGTTCATAGGCATATGGTGGTGGTTGTTGGTAGTCACAAGGATGTCCACCATAGCCATTGTCTTGGTATGCATCATGGAATGGTTGTTGCTCATAGTACATTGGAGGAGGTTGTTGCCAAGAGGGTTGATCAAATCCTTGTGGCTCCTCCCATCTTTGATTGTCCCATCCTTGATGCAAGCCTTCATTGTAATCTCCACTTCCTACAATATAATTGTAACCCCAATCATAGCCAAAAGGGTAAGAATTCATGATAGCAAGAGGAAAAAAAACAAATACTAACAAAGACTAATGAAAATAAACTCCTAAAACTAGCAAAAACTAACAAAGAAACAAAAGGCAAACATATTCGCAATATTCACAATGACCAATAATAAGGCACACATTTACAATTCCCCGGCAACGGCACTAAAAATTTGACAGAGAAAAAACGTCGGTAAAGATTTTCACAAAAATATCGCATTGCAAGTATAGTTATAAACCGACAATTAAACCTCAATCAATGTTTAGATTGTTTGTCACAAATACAAACCCAATAAAATTAACCGAAGTATTCAAACCTCGGGTCGTCTCTCAAGGAATTGCAGGGAAGTGTATTTACTATTGATTATGGGAAAACTTTTTTGGGGCTTTTGAATTAAGAGACAAGAAAGTAAAAATGGTAAGAAAATAAAGTAATAATTACGAAAGCTCTTAACAAGGAAAGAGGATTAGAAGTCATATCCTTATTATCATTGTCAATTGTGATGGTTAATGTGAATTGCCTTCACTTAGTTAACCTCTAACCATTGGAGAAAGGTCAAGCGCATACAATCAACTTGAGTTTACAAGTCTTAGTCAACTCATAGTGAGAGACTAGATTTAGTGAAGTTCAAGCTAACCGGCAATCTTCAATCACCAATCAACAAAAGACTTTTGATAACTCAAGAGTCTCTAAATAATCAATCCAAGTCAAGAACATAAAAATCTAAATTAAAATCCACCCAAGCATTTTATCAAACACTTGGAAGACACAAAATAAAAGCATAGAAAAATAATAAGAGAATGTAAAATCTAAGACCAACAATTACAAAGAATCAATAATAACAAATGAAGAAAGAAGCAATAAACATGAAATACCTCAAATTGCATTAAAAGGAAATTGAATCTAACATGAAAAGTTTATAAACTAAATTGGGAAAATAAAGAAATCAACAAGAGAAGATAAACTAAGATGCTACAATAATAGAATGTAGAAGATAAACTAAATTAAAGCAAGATAGAAATCTGAATTGGAGAAGAAATAAAACTAAAAACCCTAAAACTTAGAGAGAGGAGAGAGCCTTTCTCTCTAGAAAACTACATCTAAAACCTAAAATTGTGAATGAATGAAAAGTGAATGATTCCCCCCATTCATCCCACTTTGCAGCCTCTAATATTCATTTTCGGCCTTGAAACTGGGTCCAAATCAGCCCAGAAATCGCCCGCAGCGAATTCTGTTAATTGCAGCACGTGACGCTTGTCATGCGTATGCGTCAGCCATGCATACACGTCGCTTGACTTTTCACTGGCCACACGTAGGCGTCAGCCACGCGTGCGCATCATTTGTCTGCTGCACCAGTCACGCGTACGCATCGTCCATGCTTGCGCGTTGCTACCAAATTCTGAAATACTTGATTTCTTGTGTTCCTTCCACTTTTGCATGCTTCTTTTCCATATTCTAAGCCATTCCTGCCGTATAAACCCTGAAAACACTTAACAAACATATCAGGACATCGAATGGTAATAACAGAGGATTAAAAATTAGCAATTTTAAAGCCAAAGAAGCATATTTTCAATTGTAGCACAAATTCGGAAGGATTTATAAAACCGTACAATTTATATGAATAAGTGTAGGAATAGTTGATAAAATCCACTCAATTCAGTACAAAATAAATCATAAAATAATGGCTCATCAACAAGGTCAGATCTTTCAGATCGGAGAATGATGCTCAGGAGCTTTTTCTTTCTTGTTCCTTGAGGTAGATTTTCCACCTTTTGGAGCCATGGAGAGTGAACAAGTGAAAAAGAAAAGCGTTCCCACACCAAACTTAAAAGCTTTGCTCATCCCGAGCAAAAAAGAGGAAGTAGAGGGAGGAGTATGTCTGAGAACTGGGGCGTGGGAGAAAGGGAAAGTTTTGAATAGTATATATAGGGTGGGAGGGTGGGGGTTTCGAATTCTCACTTGAAAGAGAGAGAATGGGAGATAATGATGTTAAGACTTAAAAGATAAGATTAAAAATAAAGAAAGATATGATTTTAAAATCTTTTAAGCTATTAAAGATTTGAAAAAGATTTGAAAAAGCATTGAAGTTATGAAAGATAAGATTTGTTTAAAAAGATTTGAAAGGGATTCGATATGAAAGATAAGATTTGTTTAAAAAGATTTGAATAGGATGTGGCTGGTTTTGTAAAATATGAATTAAAAGTAAAGAAAATATGATATGGGGAGATGATTGATGAAAAGATAAGATCTTGAAAAGATTTGTTTTGAACAAGTAAACCCTTTTTTCCCTTTGTCCATTCGAGTATGGCCTCCTTGATGCATTCGCATTGTAGCTAGATTAGCTAGTTAGTTTAGTCAATTTTTGTTCAATTTCATGCATATTACTAAAATAAACAAGCACTTAGATGGATTCTCTCATCATACTTTGATAGATTAAGGACTAAATGAATTTTGATCAATTTCATGCAAACAATTGAAGAAAAGTATGAATGAGTGAGTTATCTAATGTTAGTTGCTCAAGAGATAGAGCTTTGATGTATTGCTATTCTATTTTGTGATCATAACAGGGGAAAAGAGAACTAAATGTCCTTCAAAGAACACCTCATAGTCAATAGTGCTACGCTCACTTAAGCTTGAAGAACGCTACGTTCCCCCGCAGCATGACTCTTGGCGCTACGCTCTCTTTCAAAGAGCGCTGCGTTCTTCACCCAAGAAATTTTTGCAAGTGACGCTTATGTGTGGGTGACGCGTACGCGTGGAAGTGGTAATTTTTGGAAGACCACGCATACGCGTGGATGATGCGTACGTGTGGAGATGAGCAGCGTTCTTCAACCAAGAGTGCTACGTTCTCCACCCAAGAGCACCTGCGATACTTTTAAAAGTGGGATTGAAGATTTACCATTAACGCGTGAGTGACACGTACGTGTTAAAGTGACATTTGTGAAGAAGCACGCGAATGCGTGGACAAAGCAGTAGCGTAGAAGTGGTTTTCTGAGGCCACGCGTACACGTGGATGACACGTACGCGTGGGAGAGCGCTCTTGACGTGAACGCTACGCTCTCCTAGAGAGCGCACTGAAGATGACGCATATGCGTGACAAGGACTGAAGAGAGTAACGCGTGCGCGTCACGAGTGCCTAAAGGTTGAACGATGCGTACGCGTGGGTGCATGAGCGCTCTGCTCTCCTTAAAAGCGCTACGTTCTCCTGGAGCAGATGATTCCACCAACCAAAAAAAAAGCCCACTTGAAGCAACTGGCAAGTACACTTGAAGAAGTGACTGAACCAGTATAAATAGAGGACACCTGGAATCATTGAGGACTTTTTCTAGATCTTCTTTTTCAGCTTCTCTTTCTTTTAGATATTTTTTTTTTGTAATTTTGCATTTTGGAGTTTGACTTTCTGGACTTTTCTGTATTTTTCTGTTTTCTATTTGAATTGAGCAATGATGAACTAAACCCCAATTTCATTAGGGGGAGGAGCTCTATTGTAATCAAAATGAATCAATGAAATTCTTCTTCTTCTCAATTCATTTGAGTAGCTATAGGATAACTTCTGTTTTGATTGTGAATTATTCACTCCGGAAGGGGGTTTAATTCAACTGAATGCTTGTGTGAGCCTTGGAAGGGGAATCACTTGAATTAGAATTGGAGCTCTATCCTTCACAATTCTCTTAACCAACACCATTCGGTAGGAATTGAGGTTTTGAGAGTTTGTGTGGCTTATGGATAAGAGAATGTGCTCTAACTCTTCTCATGATAATTAGATCAAGGAATTGGCAAGATTGATTGTGATTAGAAAGATTGGATTGCCAAGAAATCGGGATCTAATCAATTTCAATCTGCCATAGATTGACTCATATGATTGAGAAAGGAGTTGAGACCAATTTGATTCATGATGGATTATGGTATCTCCAATCCCTGATGAATCATTTTCTTTGAATTTCTTCAATTTAGATCTTTCTGCATTCACTTTAATTGAAAATTTTTCACTACTATTTTAATTCCCAGACCCAATTCCTTTTATAATTCATGCAATTTAAGTTTCACTGTAATTTAGATTTTGTAATTTTACTTTTTTGCACTTTATGATTCAAGTTATTTATATTTCTTGCAATCTAAGATTCAGTTCTTTTACTTTCTTGCTCTTTAAGTTTCACTCATTTAAGTTTCTTGCCATTTAAGTTTCAAGCAATTTACATTTAGCACTTTAGATTTCCTGTAATTTACTTACTGTTGATCTAATTTCATTCAAATCATCACTTGTTAGCTTGACTAGACTCATCACCATACTAACATTGCTTGATCATCAATCCCTATGGGATCGACCTCACATTTGTGAGTTTTACTACTTAATGCGACCCGGTATACTTGCCGGTTAGTTTGTGCGAATTCAATTTTTTGCCATCAAGTTTTTGGCGCTGTTTTCGGGGATTGGTAAAGATTAACAATGATTAAGTTAGTGGTAGTCTAGATTAGGCATTTTTCTTCTATTTTGTTTAAAGTACATTAACTGTTCGACACTTTGTGTCATCTAACCCCTAACAATACTTTGTCATCAGAGTGTACACTTTTCACTTGGTTTGTTTGTGATTGTGCATGCTAGGAGGAAGGAGAGGAGCATCTACTTCTTTTGATTCTGAACCTGAAAGAACCTTCTTGAGACTTAGGAGAGAAGCAAGAGGGAAGGGGGTAATTGGTGAAGAGAACTCAGAAGAAGAAGATCAAGTCATGGAGGACAATCTGCATAACCCTCCTGAGGATGTTGCTAACAATAATAGACCACCTAGAAGGGTGCTAGCTTCATACACCATTCCTAATGCAAGGAACCGTGGGAGCAGTATACTCACTCCAAATGTCCATGCCAATAACTTTGAGTTGAAGCCTCAACTTATCACTTTGGTGCAGAACAATTGCTCTTATGGAGGGGGTTCTCTTGAAGACCCAAATCAACACTTATCTATCTTCCTGAGGATATATGAAATAATCAAGACAAATAGTGTGCATCCAGATATCTACAAGTTGCTGTTATTTCCATTCTCTTTGAGGGATAAAGCATCTCAATGGCTGGAGACATTCCCCAAAGAAATCATCAATAACTGGGATGATTTGGTTAGCAAATTCCTAGCTAAATTCTACCCACCTCAGAGACTCATCAGGCTGAAAACAGAAGTGCAAACGTTCACTCAAATGGATGGAGAATGACTTTATGAGGCCTAAGAGAGATACAAAGCCTTGATAAGGAAATGCCCACCTGACATGTTCAGTGAGTGGGTGAGAACTTCTATGAGGGCTTAACTCTAAAAGTCAAAAGACTTTGGATTACTCTGCAGGAGGCTCACTTCAGCTAATGAAAACAGTAGAAGAAGCTCAGAATCTCATAGATACTGTTGCCAACAATCAATACTTCTATTCTCAACAAAGGCAATGCCAACTAACTCCAACTCCAAAGAAGGGTGTATTGGAGCTTGAAGGTGTGGACACTATCTTGGCATAGAACAAATTGATGCACCAACAAATCCAACAGCAAATGGAAATGATGGTGAAGAGAATAGATGGTCTTCAACTAGCTACAGTGAGCACTGCAAACCAACCACCAGTTGTGTGGGGACAAAATAAAGAGAGCTATGAAAAACAGTAACCTGAACAAGTTCAGTATATGTACAACCAAGGTTTTGGGCCAAATGATTTCCATGGGGACACTTACAACCCCTCTTGGAGAAATCACCCCAATCTGAAGTGGGGAGAGAACCAGAATTCTTGGCAGAGGAACCACAACTCCAACAATTTTCGCAACACAAACAACCAAAATCATTCATCCAATAATACGAACAAATACAAAAAACCCACAAAATACATATCATCAACCCCACAACAACTCACAAGCCCACCAGAATAACTTCTCCACACCTATATTCTACCCACAAAATACCCCTGCAAATAACTCAAACAACTTCCAACAACAACCACCTCATTCACATAACCATAACCAAATCCAGAATCTCAGAGAATCTCTAGCCTAGAGATAATGATGGAGAAACTTATCAAAAATCAGGAGATGGCCAGACAATATCAAGCCATGGCAAGCAAAAACCAAGAGGCCTTAATCAGAAACCTTGAAAGACAAATGAGGTAAATGGCTAAACAAATTTTAGAGATAGGTGAGAAGCGAGCAAATGCTTTCCCTAGTGACACTGAAAACAACCCACAAGACACAGGAAAAGCCATCAAATGGGAGGAGTGCAAAGCAATCACTTTGAGAAGTGGAAAAAAGGTGGAGAAAAAAGCTATCACCCAGGAAGAACACAGCAGAGAAAGCTCAAAAGAAGAAGTGAAGGAACAAAAGCAGGAGCAAGAAACTTCTACATAGAATGATAAGTCAACCAAGAAGGAGGCAGTAAAAGCATACCAACCAATGTTACATACCCTTAAATGTTCAAGGGAGAAAACAAAGAGAAGCAATACTCCAAATTCCTGGAGATATTCAAGACACTGCATATCAATATCCCTTTCATAGAAGCACTTGAACAGGTGCCACTATATGCTAAGTTCATGAAAGAATTGTTGACAAAGAAAAGATCCTTGAAAGAAGGACAAATGGTTGTTATGACCAGGGAGTGTAGCGCCATCATCCAGAGAGAATTGCCAAGAAAAAGGAAGGAGCCAGGGAGTTTCATATCCCCTGCACCATAGGCAACATGATAATTGAGAGAGCATTTTGTGACCTTAGTGCAAGCATCAATCTGATGCCTCTATTCTTGATGAAGAAGCTTCAAATTCATGAATTGAAACCACACAAATAGCTATCCAAATGGCAGAGAAATCCATTAAGCAAGCACTTGGGGTTGTGGAGAATGTATCGGTAAAGGTGGGAAAATTTTTCCTCCCAGCTAACTTCGTCATGCTAGACATGGAGGTAGATTACAACACTCCCATCATTCTAGGAAGACCCTTCTTAGCTACGGGCAGAGCATTGATAGATGTTAAAAAAGGAGAATTGATGCTAAGAGTGCACAAATAGCATATAGTGTTTCATGTCTTCAAGAGTTTGCAAGATCCCAATCAAGAAGAAGAGTGTATGAAGATTTATCCGAGAGATCCAAACTTGAAAGAAGCACCTGATGAGACACTCCCAATGCACTTAAGCTCATGCTGGAAAGGAAGGGAAGAGGTAGAAGTGTGGCAACAAACTCAAGGAGCTGAGAAGGAACTACAACCAAGGTCTCCATATGAGATCCTCAGGAAGAAACTTCCAAAATTTGAGATCCCAAAACATGAGCTACCTCCTAGAAAAGTAAAGAATCCCAAGAAAAAAGTACCAAGAGGGTGGAGAAACAAAAAAATTTTTACTGAAGGCTTTATACCAGGGGATAAAGTGATGCTAGCTTACCAACCAATGGAAACATCTCCACATTTATCTGGATACGACACAGTGAATAAAATTCTCTCACTTGAACATGTGGAAATTATCAAGAATGATACTGGAGGAAAGCTCATGGTGAGAGGGGAAGGGATGAGGCACTATGTTCATCATCCTCCATAACAAGGGACAAAGCTAGTGACGATAAAAGAGCGCTTGTTGGGAGGCAACCCAACCTTAGGTAACTCTTTCATACTCTTCTCAGAATAAATGGTTAGCTCAATTTTTGTGTATTGTAAGGAATTAAGTTTGGTGTTTGGTACACAGAATCGTTATCTCACACTTTTCTCACAACTCCGTGCAACTAACCAGCAAGTGCACTGGGTCGTCCAAGTAATACCTTACGTGAGTAAGGGTCGATCCCACGGAGATTGTCGGCTTGATGCAAGCTATGGTCATCTTGTAAATCTCAGTCAGGCAGATTCAAATGGTTATGAGGTGTTGATGATTAAAAGATAAATAAAACATAAAATAAAATAAAGTTACTTATGTAATTCATTGGTGAGAATTTCAAATAAGCGTCTGGAGATGCTTTGTTGCTTCTGAACCTCTGTTTTCCTATTGCCTTCTTCCAACCATGCGTGCTTCCTTCCATGGTAAGCTGTAAGATCATCTCAGTGAAAATGGTCCTCTACGATTTCTGCACGGCTAATCAACTGTCGGATTTCTCGTCTCGGATAAAAAATACCAAGTACAGCTACCGCATGGCTAATCATCTGTCGGTTCTCGCTAGCGTCGGAATAGAATCCATTGATCCTTTTGAACACTGTCACTGCGCCCAACATTCGCAGGTTTGAAGCTCGTTACAGTCATCCCTTTCCGGATCCTACTCGGAATACCACAGACAAGGTTTAGACTTTTCGGATCCCAGGAATGCTGCCAATGATTCTAGCCTATACCACGAAGATACTAATATCACGGACTCGATCCGTGTATTAGATACCCAAGAGAATATACTCCGGATGTCGTCCAATGTCTACCTTGAACATCATGTAGACCGCTTTGTGGTTGTCAGGCACGCGATCTTGGCTAAGCGAGTAACGAAGGTTGGTTAATTGTCATGGATCACCTCTTCATTCTGACTTAACTGAATTAAGTACGAGAGTATATCTTGGAGAAGAAGTAGGCGTGAATTGAAAGAAAAACAATAGTACTTGCATTAATTCATGAAGAACAGCAGAGCTCCACACCTTAATCTATGGGGTGTAGAAACTCCACCGTAGAAAATACATAAGTGAAAAAGGTCTAGGCATGACCGTGAGGCCAACCACCAAAACGTGAACAATAGATGATAAAAACTGTCCACAGATAAAAACTCTAAAAGTAGTTTTTATACTAGACTTGTAGCCTAGGGTTATATAAAATGAGTAACTAAGTGCAGATAATGCAAAAATCCACTTCTGGGACCCACTTGGTATGTGCTTGGGCTGAGCATTGAAGCTTTTTCGTGCATAGGCTGTTCCAGGAGTTAAACGCCAGCTTTGGTGCCAGTTTGGGCGTTTAACTCCAATTCTGGTGCCAGTTTGGGCATTTTACGCCAAGATATTTTAGGCTGTCTTTGAACGCCAGTTTGGACCATCAAATCTCGGGCAAAGTATGAGCTATTATATATTGTTGGAAAGCCCAGGATGTCTACTTTCCAACGCAATTAAGACGGCACCAATTGGGCTTATCTAGCTACAGAAAATCTACTTCGAGTGCAGGAGGGTTAGAATCCAACAGCATCTGCAGTCCTTTTTCAGCCTCTGAATCAGATTTTTGCTCAAGTCCCTCAATTTCAGCCAAAAAATACCTGAAATCACAGAAAAACATACAAACTCATAGTAAAGTCAAGAAATGTGATTTTTAAATAAAAACTAATAAAAATATAATAAAAAGTAGCTAAATCATACTAAAAACTATGTAAAAACAATGCCAAAAAGAGTATAAATTATCCGCTCATCACAATACCAAACTTAAATTGTTGCTTGTTCCCAAGCAACTGAAAACAAAGTAGGATAAAAAGAAGAGAATATACAATAAATCTCAAACTTATCAATGAATTTAGTTCCAATTAGATGAGCGGGGCTAGTAGCCTTTTTGCTTCTGAACAGTTTTGGCATCTCTCTTTATCCTTTGAAGTTCAGAATGATTGACATCCATAGGAACTTAGAATTCAGATAGTGTTATTGATTCTCTTAGTTCAGTATGTTGATTCTTGAACACAGCTACTTTATGAGTCTTGGCCGTGACCCTAAGTATTTTGTTTTCCAGTATTACCACCGGATACATAAATGCCACAGACACAAAACTGGGTGAACCTTTTCAGATTGTGACTTAGCTTTGCTAGAGTCCCCAGTTAGAGGTGTCCAGAGCTCTTAAGCACACCCTTTTTGCTTTGGACCACGACTTTAACCGCTCAGTCTCAAGCTTTTCACTTGACACCTTCACGCCACAAGCACATGGTTACGGACAGCTTGATTTAGCCGCTTAGGCCAGGATTTTATTCCTTTGGGCCCTCCTATCCATTAATGCTCAAAGCCTTGGATCCTTTTTACCTTTGCCTTTTGGTTTAAAGGGTTACTGGCTTTTTCTGCTTGCTTTTTCTTTTTTCTTTCTTTTTTTTCGCCACTTTTTTTTCTTTTCTCTTTTTTTTTCTGCAAGCTTTGTATTCACTGCTTTTTCTTGCTTCAAGAATTAATTTTATAATTTTTCAGATTATCAATAACATTTCTCCTTTTTTATTATTCTTTCAAGAGCCAACAGTTTTAACATTCATAAATAGCAAATTCAAAAATATGCACTGTTCAAGCATTCATTCAGCAAACAAAGTATTGCCACCAGATCAAAATAATTAAACTAATTTCAAGATAGAATTCGAAATTCATGTACTTCTAGTTCTTTTGCAATTAAAAACATTTTTCATTTAAGAAAGGTGAAGGATTCATTGGACATTCATAGCTTTAAGACATAGACACTAGACACTAATGATCATGTAATAAAGACACAAACATAGACAAAACATAAAGCATAATTTTTGAAAAACAGAAGAATAAGAACAAGGAAATTAAAGAATGGGTCCACCTTAGTGATGGCGGCTAGTTCTTCCTCTTGAAGATCTTATGGAGTGCTTGAGCTCCTCAATGTCTCTTCCTTGCTTTTGTTACTCCTCCCTCATGGCTCTTTGGTCTTCTCTAATTTCATGGAGGAGGATGGAATGCTCTTGGTGCTCTATCCTTAGTTGCCCCATGTTGGAATTCAATTCTCCTAAGGAGGTGTTGATTTGCTCCCAATAGTTTTGTGGAGGAAAGTGCATCCCTTGAGGCATCTCAGGGATTTCATGATGAGGAACTTCCTCATGCTCTTGTTGAGGTCCTTGAGTGGGCTCTCTTGTTTGCTCCATCCTTTTCTTAGTGATGGGCTTGTCTCCTTCAATGAGGATGTCTTCCTCTATGATAATTCCAGCTGAATTGCATAGGGTACAAATGAGATGAGGAAAGGCTAACCTTGCCAAAGTAGAGGGCTTGTCCGCCACCTTGTAGAGTTCTAGGGATATGATCTCATGAACTTCTACTTCCTCTCCATTCATGATGCTATGGATCATGATGGCCCGGTCTATTGTGACTTCAGACCGGTTGTTAGTAGGAATGATAGAGCGTTGGATGAACTCCAACCATCCCCTAGCCACGGATTTAAGGTCAAGCCTTCTTAGTTGAACCGGCTTGCCTCTTGAGTCTCTTTTCCATTGAGTTCCTTCTACATAGATGTCCATAAGGACTTGGTCCAACCTTTGATCAAAGTTGACCCTTCTAGTGAAAGGGTGAGGATCTCCTTGCATCATTGGCAAGTTGAATGCCAACCTCACATTTTCTGGACTTAAATCCACGTAATTCCCCCGAACCATTGTGAGCCAATTCTTTGGGTTCGGGTTCATACTTTGATCATGGTTCCTAGTGATCCATGCATTAGCATAGAACTCTTAAACCATTAAGATTCTGACTTGTTGAATGGGGTTGGTGAGAGTTTTCCAACCTCTTCTTTGAATCTCATGTCGGATCTCTAGATATTCACTCTTTTTGAGCTTGAAGAGGACCTCGGGGATCACCTTTTTCTTGGCCACAACTTCATAAAAGTGGTCTTGATGGACCTTTGAGATGAATCTCTCCATCTCCCATGACTCGGAGGTGGAAGCTATTGCCTTCCCTTTTCTCTTTCTAGAGGTTTCTCTAGCCTTAGGTGCCATTGATGGTTATGGAAAACTAAAAAAAAAAGCTTAGCTTTTCCCACACCAAACTTAGAAGTGTTGCTCGTCCTCGAGCAAAAGAAGAAAGAAATGAGTAGAAGAAGAAAAAATAGAGGAGATGAAGGGAGGTGAGTGGTTCAGCCAAGGGGGAAAGAAGTGTGTGTGTGATGTGTGAAAGTGGAGGTAGTGAGGAGGGGTATTTATAGGGTAGGAGAGAGAGGGAATTCGTGTGAGAATGGGTGGATTTGGGAGGGAAATGGTTTGAATTTGAATGGTGAGGTAGGTGGGCTTTTATGATGCATGGATGTGAGTGATGAAAAGATTATGGAGAAGAGGGTAAGATTTGATAGGTGAAGGGTATTTGGGGAAGAGTGTTATGGAAAGGTGTGAAGAGGAGAGAAGAAGAGCTGGGGTAGGTGAGGATCCTGTGGGGTCCACGATCCTGAGGTGTCAAGAAATTCTACTTCCTGCACCATTCTGGCATTCAAACGCCCACTGTGTGCCAATCCTGGCGTTAAACGCTAGTCTGCTGCCCATTTCTGGCGTTTAACGCCAGCCAGACACCAGACAGCTCTTTCTGGCGTTAAACGCCTAGAGTGCTGCCCATTCTGGCGTTTAACACCCAGAATGCTGCCAGGCTGGGCGTTAAACGCCCATTCTGCTATCTTTACTGGCGTTTAAATGCCAGTAAGCCTGTCCTCCAGGGTATGCTATTTTTGATGCTGTTTTTCATTTTGTTTTTGATTTTTCAGTTCTTTTTGTGACTTCACATGATCATCAACCTAAAGAAAACATAAAATAACAATGAAAAAATAAATAAATATAATTAAATAACATTGGGTTGCCTCCCAACAAGCGCTTCTTTAATGTCAATAGCTTGACAGTAAGCTCTTGGAGAGCTTCACAGAGACTCAGAGCTTGATGTTGGCTTCCCAACACTAAACTTAGAAGTTGAGTGTGGGGGCTCTGTTTGACTCTGTATTGAGAGAAGCTTTTCATGCTTCCTCTCCATGGTTACAGAAGAAGATCCTTGAGCCTTAAACACAAGGTAGTCCTCATTTAATTTAAGGACTAACTCTCCTATGTCCACATCAATCACAGCTCTTGCTGTGGCTAGGAAGGGTCTTCCAAGGATGATGGATTCATCCTCATCCTTCCCAGTGTCTAGGATTATGAAATCAGCAGGGATGTAAAAGCCTTCAACCTTCACTAAGACATCCTCTACAAGTCCATAAGCCTATTTTCTTGAATTGTCTGCCATCTCTAGTGAGATTCTAGCAGCTTGTACCTCAAAGATCCCTATTTTCTCCATTACAGAGAGTGGCATGAAGTTTATACTTGAACCAGGGTCACACAGAGCCTTTTTAAAGGTCATGGTGCCTATGATGCAAGGTATTAAGAACTTTCCGGGATCCGGTTTCTTCTGAGGTAATTTCTGTTGAACCAAGGCATTCAGTTCATTAATGAGCAATGGAGGTTCATCCTCTCAAGTCTCATTACCAAATAACTTGGCATTCAGCTTCATGATTGCTCCTAGATACTGAGCAACTTGCTCTTCAATAATATCTTCATCCTCTTCAAAGGAAGAATACTCATCAGAGCTTATGAATGGCAATAGTAAGTTCAGTGGAATCTCTATGGTCTCTATATGAGCCTCAGATTCCTTTGGTTTCTCAGGAAGGAACTCCTTAGTGGTCAGTGGACGTCCATTGAGGTCTTCCTCAGTGGAAATCACTGCCTTTCCCTCCTCTACAGGTTTGGCCATGTTGGACGTGTTTATGGCCTTGCACTCTCTTTTTGGATTCTCTTCTGTATTGCTTAGAAGAGTACTAGGAAGGATTTCAGTAATTCTTTTACTCAGTTGACCCACTTGTGCCTCCAAATTTCTAATGGAGGAACTTGTTTCAGTCATGAAATTGTGAGTGGTCTTACTTAGATCAGATATTATGGTTACTAAGTCAGAGAGGCTCTGCTTAGAATTCTCTGTCTGTTGCTCAGAAGATGATGGAAAAGCTTTCTATTGCCAAACCTATTTCTTCCACCATTATTATTGAAGCCTTTATTAGTTTTCTGTTGATCCTTCTATGAGAAATTTAGATGATTCCTCAATGAAGGATTATAGGTGTTTTCATAGGATTCTCCCATGTAATTCACCTCTTCCATTGCAGGGTTCTCAGGGTCATAAGCTTCTCCTTTAGGGGAGGCTTCTTTAGTACTGCCTGATGCAGCTTGCATTTCAGTCAGACTCTGAGAAATCATATTGACTTGCTGAGTCAATATTTTGTTCTAAGCTAATATGGCATTCAGAGTATCAATCTCAAGAACTCCTTTCTTCTGAGTTGTCTCATTATTCACAGGATTTATTTTAGAAGTATACATGAATTGGTTATTTGCAACCATTTCAATGAGTTCCTGAGCTTCTGCAGGCGTCTTCCTCAGATGAAGAGATCTACCAGTAGAGTGATCCAATGACATCTTGGACAATTCAGATAGACCATCATAGAATATACATAGGATGCTCCATTCTGAAAGCATGTCAGAAGGACACCTTCTGATCAATTTCTTGTATCTTTTCCAAGCTTCATAAAGGGATTCACCTTTCTTCTGTCTGAAGGTTTGGACTTCCACTCTAAGATTGCTCAATTTTTGAGGTGGAAAGAATTTGGCCAAGAAAGTATTGACCAACTTTTCCCAAGAGTTCAGGCTTTCTTTAGGTTGTGAGTCCAACCATGTCCTAGCTCTGTCTCTTACAGCAAAGGGAAAAAGCATAAGTCTGTAGACCTCAGCATTAACCCCATTGGTCTTAACAGTGTCACAGATTTGCAAGAATTTAGCTAAGAACTGATGAAGATCTTCCAATGGAAGTCTGTGAAACTTGCAATTCTGCTGCATTAGTGAAACTAATTGAGGCTTAAGCTCAAAGTTGTTTGCTCTAATTGCAGGAATTGAGATGCTTCTTCCATAGAAGTCAGAAGTGGGTGCAGTAAAGTCACCAAGCATCTTCCTTGCATCTCCACCATTGTTATTGTGTTCGGCCATCTCTTCTTCTTTTTCAAAAAAATTTGTCAGGTCCTCTCCAGAGTATTGTGCTTTAGCTTCTCTTAGTTTCCTCTTTAGAGTTCTTTCAAGTTCAGGATCAGCTTCAACAAGAATGTTCTTATCCTTGCTCCTGCTCATATGAAAAATAAGAGAACAGAAAAGAATAAAAATCCTCTATGTCACAGTATAGAGATTCCTTTCTGTGAGTAGAAGAATAGAAGAAATAGAATGAAGAAGGGAGAAGAAGGAGAATTCGAACATAGAGAGAGGGAGAGGGTTCGAATTATAAGAAGAAGAGAAGTGTTAGTAAATAAATAAATAGATAGAAAGAGATGAGAGAGAGAAGAAATTCGAATATTAGTTTAAAATAAAATTATTCTTGTTTTTATT